>NC_065533.1:61809417-61938831 GCF_020184175.1 Aphis gossypii
ATTTAGTTAGTATAGATATCTGTAATGGGAGGGATTCGAAAAAATATACGCAGCCTTATGCACTGTATATGTAAGCCTCACGCCATTGGTGATGGAACTATTGAGAGGGGGTAGATAGTATGTTAGGGTTAGCAGGGCAGCAGTTGTCAGTTTAGTGTCTGTCGAGTCTTTTCATCCATACTATACGCATCAAATACAGAGCGCTACTTGTTTATTATCCCAGCAGTACATAGTATAATTCAGTAACGCATTCTGAAAATTGGCTTACATTTTTTCAAAGGAATTAAGGTAAACATCTACTCGATTACGATCATCTTTATATTATAATATTGTATACGTAATCACTATTATTATTATTATAATTCAATTCCTCATGCTATAAAAACGTACCTTATAGTTATATGATATAACTATTATGTATTGGCCAAAGTAATCTCAATACATTAATTACATCTGTATAACATTATTATAACATTTTAATGAAAATTGTATAAATCTTTAATCTTGTAATATTATAACAATACATAAATATCATCAAAATATTTTTTAATACATCCAAAATAATAGTATTATAACGTTTATAACCCACTATATATTTTAGATTTTATAAAAAAACGTAGAAAATGTATTTGATATTTAATGCATATTTCAATACGGAAATATCTATACATAACTTATGCTCATTACACAATTTAATTATAATATATTATTAATATGTACATGATGATTATTACTGTGTATATAAAAATCATGATAATATTGTATAGTTGTATGTGTAATTGAAAGTACCTATTTTACGCTTACCATATTATATATTCAGCATATAGAATTGAGATGCCATATCATCATAATCTATTATAAATAAATACCAGTATATATTCCAAAGATGTATCTATTAATTATGCTTATAAGTAGCTTTATGTAATTGTAAATACATTTAAAAATATATAAAATATATGTTATTATGTCATAATATTAAACTTTTTTTGATTTAATTTAGACTTTTCAAAAAGGAGAGAAATTTAACGTCTGTTGGTTTTTGTCATCCAGAACATATACCTAGAGCGCCATTCGTTTATCGTCCTAGCAGTATCTAGTTTACCTCAATAACAGATTCAGCAATCGGCTTACATTTTTAAAGTATTAAAGGTAAAGTAACGTTTTTAACTCACTGTGTATTTAATATTTAACTCATATTTCAATACGAAAATACCTATACATAACTTATACTCATTACACTATTTAATTAATATGTACATGATTGTTACTGTACATACAAAAATCATAATAGTACTGTAGATACATAACATAATATGTGTAATTGAAAGTAACCGTTCATGCGTTCACTATATTCGGCATAGAACTGAGATGCCATCATCATAAGTAATATCTATTATCTACTATGCACATGTAGATAAGTATATACTAGTATATATTCTAGAGATAAATTTATAAATTATGCTTAGGTAACTGTATATTGTAGTAAATAAATTTAAATATTTATATATATTATATATCATGTCATAATGTAACATTTTTCTTGATTTAATTTTAACTTTTCAAAAAAGCGAGATGGTCAAGGTACACCCGATAAATATATTTATTTAGGTGTTGCAATTTGTGAGTTTGTAGATTTTTATATGTGTTCGCTTTTCTCGTTGCTCCTGTACTGGACTTGTAATAACAAATAAATTAAAGAAACATATTTTAATAGGTACCTACATTAGAAAGGAAAAGTATTATGTTACTTGAGAACGTCAAACCCTCGTGTTTTGTTATTATCCAAGTTATTAACTGACTGTAGTTTAAACTCAACAAATTTTATCTTTTTGATTATTGCTAAAAATTATATTGTAATTGAGTTGTTGGCATTGTTATATTTGTAAAATATTTTATCATATCTATTATTGAAGTTGCTCAGTTTAAGATAGTAAAAGTCTATTAAATTTTATAGTTAATCTAAAGATCATAATTTAAGATTTTGTTTAAATCATAAGTATAGTTTTTTTATTATATTCTTACTTATTATCACTTTATGAAACACTGTATATTTTTCCTATTTTGTCCAACAAAATTATAACTTCTAATTATGACTATTTTTTTTTTTAATCGTGTAATATCTGTTGCAATATTTCTCTTACTGTAGGTACCAAATCTTTTTTTAGAATAGTGCTTAATTTCATAAGTTTTAAACATGTTTTTAAAAATGATTATTTTATATTATGCTCATTTTTACTTAAGTAAAGTCAAATTTAAAAATGTTAATTCTAATGAAAATTAAGTTTAAGTATGCGAGTTACATTAAAAAATTTACATGATATTATATTTATATAATATATATATATATATATATATATTATATATGTAAGAAAAACTTTCTATATTTGATCTAAATGCTGTTTTATTTCATTTTTACTCCGAATTTTGGGACCCAGGACTAATTTTAAATTAAAATTAAAATTAACTTAAATTATAAATTCAGTCTCGGCACCATATCGCATATTATATTCAATTTATTTATTAAGAATTAAGATAATAAATAAATAATTATTTTATGTTGATTGAAATACAACTCTTAATAATATATTTTAATCATTAAAATGAAGAATATAAGTATTAAAAATAAATGTATAGAATACACGTTTTAGTTTAAACGAATAGTTTTTTGAGCATTTAAATCACTACTTTTCCAAATTACATCTGAAAAATTCGGTTTGTTTGTTATATCTCTTTTCACAGACAGCCTAATACGTTAATTAAATTTTTTTTGGTGAAAAGACGTTCTTCTCATGTTTTAAATTAATTCTAATTTTAAATTTGTCCTTTCCGCTTCACAATTTGTATTTAACAAGGTGGTTTGTAATGATGATTGATGTATTTACTTGAAGTGCTAGTATTATTAAGCAACTAGAACGAATTTTTTGGAGTGGAAAATTATTGTTCCAATGATTATGAATAATATTTAGTAATATTGTACTATAATATTATGTTGACACTTGAGCGTATATTAAGTGGCATTTGATATGTGTGTTTGTTATGTATATGAAGGAACATATTATTAATAAATATTTACTATTTTTCAATGTAGGTATTGCAGCCGTTATTATTGCATAGGTATATATTATTCTTATCTGATGAACGGAAAGATGTACTCACATTTAGTCACATATAATATTCTATACACATAAATATATTTATTATACAGACATTTGTGTGGCACCTATGTATAACATTTACAATATTATCTATCATAATCTCGTATACCTAATAGTATTTTTGAAGCTACGTAGTTTTTTTCATTACCAAGCTTTATATAGTATAGATTCAACTGACACAATAACAATACTAAAAACATAACGGCCGTCAATCTCTTTTATATTCATCTATCTGTGATTTTTAGATAACCTCTAACGATTGTCAATATTTTTACTTTTTTTGTTACCTTATAGGTAATAAATGTTGTGCTATCCTTTTTTACCAGCTCTTTTGTATGCTGATTTAAAAAATATTATTTCGTAATGACTTCAAATTTTATTAAAAATAAAAGTGTTTAGTCGTTCATATTTTCTGATGTAACGTATCGTAGAAATAATGGGGAAATGAATTAAGAAATATGAAAAATATATAGGTACCATTAAATATATGTAGGTTTACTTAACCCGCTAATAAGTTAGTTGATTTAACATTTTATAATTATTTTAAAAAGTAAGCAAAAATATTTTTTATTATACCTGTAGATAACCATTAGGCATTAACCATGTTTGAATAAATAAATGCTTTTTCAAATTTCCATAACACTGCATGCATAAATTAATAATAAATATATGTATCACGTGTATAATTATTAGTTAATGATTAATTTTTAAATATTATCATTATTTTGAAAATTGATTAAGTAAATTTTCGATATAGGTATATTTTCCAAATTAAGTTTTTTACTACGCTGAGCCTTATTTGATTCGTAAAATAAACCACCTTTCAATTTTACATGTTATAGGAATTTATTAAATATAAAAACTTAGTAGAAATTTGAACAGAATGTGAATTGGTTATAATTTATCCTTGATTGATTTATAAAAAAACATCCCATAGTGTATATTATTTATTTTGTACTATTGATAAAATAGTTAATATTATTTTAATTACCCGAAATAATTATATAATAATTCTAAATGAATACTAAAAAGTCTATAAGTTTTGTTTTAATAGGTCTGAAAGTACTTAATTTTTATATTTTTGGATATCAATGATTTCTGTAATGAAATTCTTTTACTATATTTATAAAGTGGTCAACAATTAACTACTTATGCGATATTATTTTATCCAATTTAATATAGTAAAATACTAAAATGTATATATTCCTATTATTTTGATTATATTAATATTTCTAAAATGAATAAATTTATATGATCTTATTTTACATAAATCAGTGCAGTCATAATACTATTTTACAATATTCATATTGGACAATCCTAACGTACACATCTCATTCATACAGCATAAATATAGTATATAGATCACTTTGAAAACTTTTATTTACAAACTTTATTCATATTAGTGGTTACATGTAGAGTTTAATAAAAGATTTAAAGTAATTTTGAGCACAAACAAGTTTATGGTTTACGATCCTAATACTAGCATTTCATACTTTTTGATTTAAAAACAAATAATTGTATACAATTAGGTACCTAATAAATATAATATAATATACTCAATAATGAATATCATTCAAGTACCCATGTTATTAAAACAATTATAAATAACCAAATTCATATTGTTGGTAATGTATTTAAGGAGCAAGCATGATGACTGAAGAATATTATCAATAATATTAAATTTTGTTTAGGACACATTATAATACATATTGATAATTATCATATTTTATGTTAAATAATTTAAATTTAATATTTTATTAATGTTAATTGTCATTAATGCAACAAAAATAGCAAGTAAAAAATAATTAAATTGTATATTATTATATAATTTTAGTTTGCGGAAACAAGAAATTATGGATAGTAGTAATCAAAACCAACAATATTATCTAACTGATGCAGTTGTTAATGACTATATGCAATTAATCAATACACATTATGGATCAGATGTGTATGTTTTTGACACTTTTTTTTATTTAAACCTCTGTGAAAGAGGATTTGATAGTGTAAAAAGATGGGCGAAAAAAATAGATTTATTTTCAAAAAAAAAACTGATGTTTCCAATAAATTTAAAGTCGATTAGTCACTGGGTTTTGGTCTGTGCAGATCTGGAGACCAAAGAACTCAAGTACTTAGATAGCCTTCATGGTTATAATGTTAACGTTCTATTGAAGCTATTTGAGTATTTGAGAAAAATACATATGGATAGAGTAGGTACTCCGTTTTGCACAAACCAATGGAATTTAAAACGATTAGATAATACTCTAGTTCCAAAACAAAGTAATGGCTATGATTGTGGAGTATTTGTATGTACATTTGCCAAGTATTTAGCAAGGGGCGCAAAATTTAATTTTGCACAAACGAACATGCAGTGGTTTAGAAATCTGATTACATATGAGCTTCATAAACATCAAATAGTGCCTGTAGATGTAGATGGAGAAGAAATAGAATCATTTATTAGGAATGTTCTTAACGGTCAGTGATGAATCTATTTCTTTTATATTTACATCTACATGTCAAGTGATGTATTGACTGAGATTTATTATATTTAAAAGCTGTCTAAACACTCTAAATTAATATTATAAATATTCAGCATCTGTACATTCAAATATTATAAACATTTGAATTGTTGGAAATAGAAGTTTTTAAAAAATCATTTTTTAATCGATTTTCTTGTCCAACTTTTAACCGAGTTATAGATTTGTTTTCATTTAAGTTTAAATATAAAATGTGTCGAAAACATATACAGTGAGGAGTGTGTGGTCATTTAGATAAAAGCGTGTTTCACGAATGATGCTAATATATACTGCAAAAATACAAATAACGTGCAAATAACTTTCACGAACCAAATTTTGCGTCAATGGTCATCATATATAACGGTAAAAATAATTGATATGCTTTTTAAATATGAAATTTTATTATTCAAATATTATACATACTATTAATTATTATATAACTCACTTTTACTATTGAACTTGTTCCAGACATTTCATACTTTTAAATTTTACGAAGTTTACACATGTAGGGTAACTAGTGAAAACCCATTGATGTCAGTCATGGAATGATGGTGCTGGTGTTATGAACAAATTTTTGTGTCGCGGACTTTAATACGTTAGGTATTCATTTTATTGTATTATTTTTAATTGTAATATTGTAATAATAATATGAAATTTTTATTTTTTTAATTCGAAGAGTGCCGTGTAGTATTATACTACTAAATGTAGTATTTTACTACATCGAATTATTTTTTCCAACCTTTTTTTTTGTATTAAAAACGATTTTTGTAATTGTATTTTTTTTTAATTATTAAAAAATTTAACCTTTTTTTAAAATTCTATTTATTATAAATTTGTATATAATAAAATAAAAATGTTAATAAATACATTTTTTGAGCATTTTAAATATTTAAGAATTTTTAGTGTTTTTACGTCTCTCGCATTATAATATTAATTAATTTATATGCATTAATATTATTCCATCAAGTAAAAAATTGAAAATATTTCAAATTTTCTGCTATAACAGACTTTAAATTAAATTGTTTAATGTAAAATTTATTGTTATGATGTAAATCATAAATGATCACAGTTATATATTAATACAATATATATTTTACACAAGCTAAAACACTATAAAAGATACCATTAATCAAAGTACAAAAAGAACCAGGAAGTTGTGCTAAAAATTTATTTTATGTAAAAAAAACTCTCAAGCCTAGAAGCGTTACATTATATATTATACAAATATATTTATTTTTATTATTTTTTTTTTCTTTGTAAGAAAGAAGATGGTTTTCTCTGGATGGAATACGATTCTTGATCATTGTATTTAAAACAAATATAAGTATAACAATTATAAATTATAATTAAAAAAAAACGGGTAAGTGGCTACCGCTCTGCTGTACATTAGGTGCCGTGCGGATCATTATTATATTTTATAGTAGTGTTAAATTTGAATCCAATAATAGGTATCATTATAGGTATACGAAAAACGATTCTGAACGAAGATTATTTGTCAGCCTAGGATATAATTTCGAATGGTTGGTGAAAAAAGTGATTTATGTTTTAGTGGCCTGAATACACCAAAATTTAAGTTCTTTTATAATTATTATTATAAGCTAAACTTATGGAAAATCTTGTGCTGAATTTTCAAAACTTAGTTATTTAACCTAACCTAACAATTTTTTTGAATTATACCTATAGAATAATTACCAAATATTCAAGGTTTTGACGAATTTTTGTCAATATTTGAACTTCAAATGCAAATAAAAAAAAATTGTGACCCTGTATTCTTATAATTTCTTAACCACTATAAGAAAAGCTTATGAAGAACTTCGTATTAAATTTTCAAGTTTTTAGACTGGACCATAAAAATTTTATTGACACTTCAAAAAAAAATTATCAGAAAAATCGAAAATTTAAATTGTCTATAAATAGCTCAAAGAAAGTCAAAATATTTTGAAAATTTAATCATATAAAGAAAATGCCAATCCAAATAACTGGTGAAATTTTCAAGTATCTATGACTTATACTTTTTGAATAATAACAAATCTTTAAAATATTTTGAGGATAAATCGTTATCGTTACGCTATTTCGTAAAAATTTAAAATTCAATCGCACTTAAAATTTTTCCTATAGTGACTCTTCGAGTTTTCTCTATAGCTACTTAAAGGAAAACTCATTGAAAACTTAGTGTTGAAATTTCAAATTATTAACCTTAGATATAAACACAAAAATTTTTATGATTTTTCAACTACAAAATTAATTGCAAATTTTCGCGATTTCGACATATTTCGTAAACATTTGAACTATTAACGCTTATAAAAAGAAAATGCGACTTACGATTTTTGATTTTTTTTTTTAATTATAATTAAAGCAACTCATAAGGAACTTGGTATTAAATTTTCAAGTTTTTTTGGCTATCCAAATTTTTTTTATTGACACTCAAAAAATTTTTTTCAGAAAAATTGAAAATTTCCGTTGTCTATAAATAGCTCAAAAAAATCAAAATATTTTGAATTTAGCCATGTATTGATAGCAATTATATAAACATGTAGTGAAAATTTTAAGTTTTTACAGTGATTAGTTTTTGAGTTACAACTATACATAAAAATTGATTTGGTCGAAAACTGGTTTTGAGTAAAAATTCTAGTTTTTCCGTCACTTTTTTTTGTTTTTCTTGATTTTTTTGAAAACTGTTGGAAAATGTTTACTTTTGACCTTTATAATGCACCAAGGATATTTACTTTGCCATCGGAAACCACCTCCAAAATTTGAAATTGGAACATTATTTCGACTAGTTTGCTGTACACAGACATAAAAAAAAACACACATCATTGTAGAATTAATACATTCATCACTCCGTTCAGAATCTGAAATATATGAAAATTAATTAACATAATATGAATAGGTAAGTATAGGTACCTAGTTTAGAAATTTAAAAACTGAATATTAGAAGCATAATAAAAATATGAAAACCTAAACGTAAACCTTAAAAGAATAAGAAATATATATATAATATTATTATGTAGGTTTATATTATATTTAATAAACTGTATAAATATAGGTGATAGGTATACAAAATCATTAATAATACTTAAATAAGGTGATATCTGATTATTTATACTTTTATACATATTCGAGTCTTTATAATTAATATACAATATTGATGCATAACATTTATATAATAGGTACACGTTATATTATTGCAAGGGAAAATGGATACGAACATTATATTTTAAGCTATAGGTAATTGTAATTGTCTTTCAAATGACTTGAGAAACAAACTGTCGATGTAATTTTATAAATTGATTATGATTTAACAGCTGAAGTAAGTTAAAGAGTTAGAAGTTGTAGGTACATTATAATGTTTGTCATTTATTTGTAGCACCTACCTATTTAGTAACCAGTCTTGTTACAAATTTATGAATCTTTAAGATAATTAATTAAATAATTAGAATTGTTGTATATTATGTTCTAGTACTGTTTTAACAGATGTATTAATAAATTACAAGCTCTGCTAAAACACGAATTGCTTTATTTTTAAACCTAAATTAATGTAAGTAAAAGAGAGATATATTTCTATTAAAATTAATTTATATGTATTTAGACCGAAGGCAAATAATTATATACAATAACTTGAATGTTATGAAAAAATAATTTTGTTTATCAATGATAATTATTATTAATTAATAGGGCTGACATTTTGATGCAAAGGCATCTTTTGTTTCTGGTATTTTGAAACGTTGGTCAGTAAATATAAAATGTGTTTTGTTTGATACTGATTATTTCAATGAATTTTTTTTTAAATTCACCTTGAATGAATTTTTGGGGAATTTTCTTAGTTTTTAGATCATTTTTCACGATTTATTCATTAAATGAGCGAAAATCGTTAACCTAACAAGGGACTTTCGTAAAACTGCCAACAGTACGAATAATAAATTTTATAGCACGACAAGTTATCGTCAATAACAATTTCATCATACTTAGTCCTTTCCGCTCTAATTACCGCTGTTATATAGGTATAGAACTAAGAACTAAAAAGTCCAGAACTAATCAAATAATAGTTACTATAGTAACAATATACTATAAAAATAAAAATAAAACATCAAATGTTGTCCAATTTTTAAGCTGTAATAAATATAATTTAAATGCATTTATATAGTGCATTTTTTGAATTTTTTTGAGGGAATTAAAATCTCAGTCATATTAATTAAATATAATAATCGTCCTTTAATAAAGCGGGATACGGCAATATCAGTAATTTATGTAATAAAAAATAGGCTGCAACTTGTTTGCGCACAATCTATAATTTTTACCTGAAAAATCGGAACTCGTTTGCGCACACGGTTATATTAAATGTACAACTGGTTTGCGCACACAAAAATAATTATATTTTTGTCACGCCTGCACCGAAAGTTTAGTTTTATACCGCGGTTGAAGCGTTGGAAAGTGATCTCTTTCCGTGCAGCGGGTGGAAAAGTTAAAAACGCTAATAGTGCCGCGTGGAAAAGTGGAAATCTCTACAAATGCTGGTCGCGTATCCCATGCACAACCAGAAACTGACGTGCCGCATACGTCGCCTGCGACTGAAATAGCTCACTTTCCACCCTTGCCACACAATATACTATTTATCTATATTCTATATTAAAATAATATTATCAAAATATCGGTTAGTCTCACGGTATAAATCCCGGTGAATGTTATCGGCCTTATCGTGGTTTACGACTATCGTAGTGTTGTATAAACTTATAAATAATATAGACCTAACACAGTACGTCTCGAGAATTTATAGTGTGCGTATATAGAATTTGTGACTCTAACATACATATTTTACTGAACATGGATTTAGAAATTAGTGAAGTTTTTGAATCGCGACGAGGAAATATTTGTATAAGTATAAATAATTTTAAACTCACCAAATATCGAGTTTTAAAAAGTGGTGATTTTTATTTTCGTTGTACTAATAAAAAATGCAATGGTTTGTATGTTGTAAATAAACTATACACCAAAGTAATTAAAGTTATAAATGATCATAGTAATCATAATGAGTATTCAGCAAATGAAATTGAAAAAGAGATGATTCGTAGTGTTGTGAAACGTAAAGCTGAAACAGAGCTACACATTCAACCAAGTAAGATAATAAGACAAACACTTCATTTAAACCAAGGTAATAATCTTAAACATAGTGATATTCATTTACTAAGAAATTCTATGTATGCCGCCAGAAAAAAACAGTTTCCAACGCTTCCAAAAAATATAAATGAAGCAATTAATCAGATTAGGGAAATGCAAGAAAATTTGTTATTTAAAGGTGAACAATTTATTTATTTAAGTAAAGACGAAAATGTAGTAATTTTAACTTGTCCGAAAAATTTAAGTGTTTTATGTAATGCTCAACACGTTTTTGGAGATGGTACATTTGATTATTGTCCAAAATTGTTTAACCAGTTATACATGATCCATATTTATCAAAATCATTTTTATGTGCCGGTAATTTTTTGTTTTTTGAAGAGTAAGTCAATTTCAACGTATAATACAATGTGGATAACAATTCAGGATCTTTGTGTTCATACACTTAACCAAGAATTAAATATTAAAGAGTTTCATGTAGATTTTGAGATATCCGCACACAATGCTTTATTAAATCTTTATCCCGATTGTAAAATTGTGGCTTGTACTTTTCATCTAGCTCAAAGTTGGTTTCGGCACATTCAAAGTAACAAACAATTGTTACTTGAGTATAATAACAAAAATTCCATTATTGGCAATTGGCTTAAAAGTTTTTTTGGTTTGCCGTATTTACCTCCAGGAGAAGTAGAAGATGCCTTTACACAATTAATATCAGATTGCCCAATGTCAGATTTTTCATTTTCCGACTATGTTCTTGAAACATATATACTTCCCGATTCAAAATTTAATCCTACGTTATGGGCAGGACATCCAAAAGACGAACCTCGAACTACGAACGGTGCAGAAGCATTTCATAGACATTTTAACCAACAATTTTACACTCCACATCCCCACATACACCAGGTAATAGACGTTATTCTTAAAATACAAAGCGAAACAGAATTAAAAATAACATCAATCAACAAAAATATAAATAATTATCGCCGTAAGGAATCAATAGAATCAGTTAAACATCGCATAAACTTATGGGCAAAATATACATCTGGCGAAATAGATCAAATTAAATACATCCAAATAATGGGAAACTGTTATTGCAGAAAATAATAGACACGTATATATTATCTTATACGTATATTTACCAATCATATTATATTAAAATTAAAATTGACATGAATTTTTAACTTGAACAAGTATTAAATATTATTTATTACAATTATTAATAAGCAAGTATTAACATACATTTTTAACCACACCTATGAATGCATTCATAGACAGTCCTAAGTCTGTTAAAGGGGGAAGGAAAATATATGTAAGTACTTTAATAATAAAGAAATATTAATATGCAAGGTATTAAACTATTAAAGTCTAAAAGGTAACTGTGCGCAAACCATGTGTATGATTACAACTCGACTGTTCCCAAACGAGTGATAGTTTTGTGCCCAAACAAGTTGTCTTTTTGGTATTTGTGCGCAAACCAGTACCGCCCAAAAAATAAAACTATAAAAGTTAATATTTAACAAACTAGTTTAAAAGTTTTAATTTTTAATCATCGGTTAAAACTTAAAACAATATCATGCAATATGTAAATTATTCGTCAATAATACAATTACTAGTGGACGATTAAAATTGTTTAATTAAATCACATTTACCAATTCATATATTTTACTGTATATAAACGTCATATAAATACGATTTATGCTTTTGATAATTTTTTTTTTTTTAATTTATCAACTAAGAAATATATACCAATAAAAGATTATGAATATAATAATATGTACATTTTAAGCTGAATAATATAACATAGGTAGTTTATAAATTATTATAGCTGATATAGTTTACGGCGTAGCGTAGCCTGTGATATATGAAATGATTTCAATGTTTTACCTTATTTTTTACTCTGTTAAATGCCTTTACACGTATTTTTAATATATATTAGTTTGGGTAGTTTATTCAAGTATAAAATACAGGTCTAAAACTATATCCAATTATAATAATTATATTATTTATAGAACCAATGACAACCCACTAACCCAGTACGAAAAGAATATTCGTTTTTCGTGAGCCTATTAATCTTTTACAAATCTCTTTTTAAAATGCACAATTTTCAAAATTGGCTTTAATGTGTACATCCTTTATACCTTATGAATATCCATGACCCATGTGCTATGCGTTAATTGTCAGATCCGTGAGTGTGCAATAGATCGCGGATCGTTTACACACATATACTCAAAAACATTGCCCATTATTATTAAATATATCATTCATATTGTACGAAAAACGTTGTTTCTTCCTTAAAACCTCGTACCGGCGATATCATAGTCGTATAGTATAGTTACTATAACCTCTAATGATTTTATTAAACAATAAAATTAATTCGTTTTAAAATAAATGATTCATAGTTTTGGTGTTTAATTTTTCAATTCTAGTTAGAATCGAACAAAATGTGTACTTTGATCCGCGGTCATTAAATCAACATTATAATATATTTTGTTGGTTTAGATTAATTAAATTGTCATTGTGACGAGTGGTCAAGAGGACGAGTGTTATCTATCAACGTTTTAACAAAGTCGAATCGGTTGATTATTTCTAAAAATTTTAAGATAATAAAATATCGCGGTTTGAATGTGGAACTATCATACTTCATTCTGAAAGCACTGCTATATAAAAAGCAATTAAAATAATAGTACCTTTGTTTGTATAAACATATTTTAATCGGTTAGGTATATTATATTATATAATATTCGATAAATGTTCTACCTATTTGATATCATACTTAAATACGATACCGGGTTTTTGAGCAGCTAAATCGCACAAAAATAAATTTTTATTAGCTATTATACATTACAATTTTTAATTTTGCCTTCTGCTTTTATTTCAATCCATCACTTTTTTAGAAAAATATCTACTTACCATTTTCTGGTATTTTAAACTAAATAAAATCAGCTATGAGATTTTTGTATAAGACACGAGTTGACTACGGCTGATGCAGATAGAATATAGTACCTACTGTATGTGTATATATAATCGACAGTCGTAGTAGTATCTTCATTATCTCACTTACATCGTACTATATAATATCGATATTCATATACCTAATTCTATTATTTAATAAAAAGTCCAAAACTTCATATCGTAACATAATATATCAATGATAAAGTAACATAAATTACAAAATAATATCTGTTATAATAGATCATCTAGCAAAAATCTTTGTACAAAAGTATTGGTTAGTACATTTTTGTAAAAAAATAACTTGAAACGTGCAATTTAGTGCAAAATAAAACTATTTTCAAATTAATGTAGGTACATCTCTTGATTTGGATTTGTAATTTGTTTCTATAGGATTAGAACTCGGTATAAAAAGGTACAATTTTATGGCAATCCGGTCTTTAATCATAATATATATTATATATACCTATATGTTATATACGAGTAATTGTATAATAAACTCCATTTTTAAATAATGCTCAAAACATTGTAAGCAATCTCGCATTCAGATATTATAAAAAATAGAAAATGTATGTTGATTGATTAACAATGTAAAGACATATTTAATGTATTATTATTTTGGGCACGATACGATTACGCGCGGTCCTTATGAGCGGTACCTTTTTAAACATACGATTGCGGGCGCTACATTATTTTTACTTTTAAGCAACGTTGCCAAATATATAGGTCCATTGGTCCATGGGAAAACCGTACGATACTATAGTAGATTATAGTAGATAAACTTAAACATACTTATCTTAATGTATGGAAATATTTAATTAGTATATGCGAAAAACAATCATTATTTTTTAAAATTAAAATATTACACATTAACTTTGAAATTGATGCTATTGGAGCAACAAAAGAAGTTTTCCAGCTGGAAACATGCTGTTTTTCACCGATATTTGTTGTTTTAATTATCCTTATGGAAACTTAGGCAGAAACAGTTATTATTAACCATTTCCAAAGGAATAATTTTATTAAACCAAAATCGAAGGAAGAACTAAGGAAAATCGAAAATCAGAAAATTGAACACAAACATTAGTTAAATAATAAAACACCAAAAAATTTACTTAAGTACCTATTTGGCTATAGTTGGAAATAGGTATCGGGGCTTTAATATTAAAAAATTTAAATGTTGGATTATTATATTTTTTTGTTTTGTATTATTTAAGTAAATTTAATGATAGTTTTTTTTTTTAATATTATATCATTCTTATAGTTTCTGAATTAATGTATTTGTATCTATTATATAAATATTAAAAATAATAATAAATTTAGCAACGTCGTATCCAATTTCACGCGCAATCGTACACCTTTGAGTAATTCAAATTTTGTTATTCTGGCACTGCGCGCAATTGTACACCTAAAAAGGTATAACGCGCGCAATCGTACTCCGCTGATTATTTTATCTGTTTTATTTGATTTTGTAATGGTTTATCAACACCAATTACCAACAATCTAATAAACTTAATAATTATCTGCAGTCTGTTTAATCATGAACCGTTTATATATAATACCTATAAAACGATTTATAAAATCCGCATTTCAAAGCCATTATATTGTACAATAATTATTGTATCATTAAATCAATGATTGATATTATTATAACTGAAAAACATTAAAATGATTTTAATAATTTATCTTTAGTAAATTATATTATTATTTAAAGTTACTTAAGTATTTTAAACTGTGCGGAACGCAATCAACGTTATCTATGACTATATTTTTTTTTTTATGACGCATTTCACCTAATTTTGATTCAATGTACAACATAATAGTTTTTCGTTATGAATCATGCATATAAACTATACGTATAATTACTAAATAATGTATCCTAAAATTTATATTTTGGAGATGATAATGTTTTAACTATATTATTATATTAATAGTCTTTGTTGGATACAATATATATATATATATATATATATATATAGACAAATTTACCTATGCACGATTTTTAGATATACCTACCGTAGGTAAACTCTCGACGACTAAAATTTAGTTTTCTATTCAGAAGGGATATATTTTTTAAATTCATTAAGAGTAAATTTATAAAAATAAAATGAATTGAGTTAAATTACATTAAATTATACTATTATTATTTTATGTTTTAATATTAACTTAGGTTATCAGTGTTCGTTAATCAATAGTTAACCGATTTAAAAGTAGTGAACTCGTTCCCATTCCCCAAAAAACATTCATTATTAGAGGGTGTCCGTTTGGAAAGATTTCACTATATTATATAATAATAATGATACAGAACATTGCGTCTCATAAATCAATTAATTTTGAATTATTTACTTAGAAACTTCACCGCCTAATCGGAAATGTTAAACGTTGACATCTTGTCGAAAACTACAATTGTGTCGCGAGTCCAATAATCTATGTTAGCTATAACGCCACAGGGTACATGTGAGTAGTAAAATACCTAGAATATATCATTTTTATGGGTCATATTATAATGTAATAAAATGTTTATAAGATGTTTATTATGTATCACGGTGAATGAACCTAACCTACGTCATAGCTGTACGACAAATTATCACATTGTCAAAATTATTTTTTTACGTAAATTATACTATAAAGTTTAAGTATTGTGTCTAGGGTAAGACCTTTTTTTCTGGATAGCTATTGATTAGTTATTATTATAAATAGTTATCTTGTAAAATCGGACCAACTCAACATCTGTCGTCTAATAGGTGGTAAACCCTTCGGCTTTTATGATTAGAATCGTTTTTCATGTGTATTGATTTTTTACCATCGAATTCAAATTTAACACAAACATAACAGTGTTTTACGATATGACGAGATACATTTGACACATAGCCACATAGGTAGGTAATGTACATAAAAGCAATTGCAAATTTTCAATTTTTTTTATACTTGAACAATTTGTTTATGATTAGGGGCTAGATGTTTATGTTAAATATTAGATTGTATCTCTAAAAAGTTCAAAATTATAATTTGTATTATATTTAAACAGGTTTGCAGATTCAAGATGAAAACAAAAATTGTATGCATATTAAAAGTAATTTATAATAAAATTACACATTTACAGAATAATAATAAAGGAAAAATAAATTGAAAAATAAACAAACGAGTTTTTAATAATTATTATGATGATCTATGAATGCAGTATGGAAATCTTAAAAATGTTATATTATTTAAATTATTTGTAGGTACTTAAAATTAAAAATAATTTGTTTGATAAAAATATTAATTATAGTAGGTATTATAGTGTAATAAAATCAGTGATGTATCCATTGATAAATTGTAGATGTGTAAAATTAATCATTTTTTATATTAGATACTCTTAGTAAATTTAAAGTAAAATAAAAAATTAAGTGGTGTGTAAGGCTTATTATAATATTTTTCTCAGCAGTTTTTAGAAAAACGTCTTCCGTTGAATAAAATAACCAGGTACACAATTCGTCATAAAAGGTTATATTGGGATACAATTCGTATGCAGCCATTAAATAATTATTTAAAATAATCTTAATTAATACCTATGTTAATAAAGTAATCTATGTATAGTCGTTATAGCACATATACCTATACTTCCATCGAATATTCAGTAGTTTATAGTATACCTATTACTTACCTACATAGCCACTACTCATTATTGTAGAACCATATATTTATTAAATAAAATACGTACGATTCCCATATCAATATTTTGTCAATATCATGTAAATATTTTCAAAATTATTGTATATAATTCAAATTGTTTACGAAATCGGTTTCAAACAAAATTTAACGATTTTAGGTAAGTTAGTATTTTGTTTTAATTCAAAGTTAATCTTAATATTAATAATTCACAAAAAATCTAATATAATTCTATTCCATTATTTATCGGTTAATTGTATGGTTTTCGGCTAAATCGAAATTGCTTGTTTTTTCAATGTACCTACCTACGGGTACATATTCAGGGGATCCATAGCTTCTGGACCCTTCTCCAAACAAAATTCTGGTTTCGTACCTGACTATCTAGTTTAAAAATTAATGACTCTATAGCAATTATAACACTAGTACCTACTAGATATTTTTACCAAACATATACTATCCATACTTATACTTAAAACGATTTAGAGTCAAGACAGTGTTTCAGACTTTATTTATAAAGATATATTTTATAATATGACTTGTGGTTAATAGTTTACCAATGTCATCAAACATTTCTCATAGTAAATAAAATGATAATTGATGATTTTATGTTTTAGGCTGTTTAAAGGTGTAAATTTAGAAATGTATTTAATTCCATAATTAATTAATTATTGTCTTTTTTTTTACTACGCAGGTTGCATCATTCAAGTACACATGTCACATATTGTTACATTGTTGCATATAATCACCCAAATTCTTTCTTTTTTTTTTTAGAGTTGTCTTTACAAGAATTGACTTACTATGTCCATTTTCAGTTTTTAGGGTCAACTCAAGAAGAAGGACCACAAAGCTAAAGAATGCGTTAAGTAAATGAATGAAATATGATTGGGTCCGTCTTACCTATTTAATTGTATCACAATTGCGCTCCATGAA
Organism: Aphis gossypii; assembly: GCF_020184175.1. Classification (NCBI taxonomy): domain Eukaryota; kingdom Metazoa; phylum Arthropoda; class Insecta; order Hemiptera; family Aphididae; genus Aphis; species Aphis gossypii. The sequence continues at coordinate 61,827,725 of NC_065533.1, forward strand.
ATATTATATAGTTATTATATACTACCAATTTTTAAATAAAATATTTAAAAATATAGTCGAACTTGATTAACTTGAAATTGAAGATAAAAGTTCGAGTAAACCAAGTTCAACTGTGTACTGTATTAATACCTATATATATTAATATTAATGATGTTAAACTTGTTTAACTTAAACTTTGAGTTAACCAGGTTTGACTCTATTTTCAAATATTGTACCTAATAAAAACTTGATAGATGGATAATATTTTACTATTGGTGGGTACACTAATATAAATTCGAGCGTGATTGTGGTGTGGCAGGTAAAAGGTAAGATGAGCTTAATCGTAGGCACCGATTACCAGAGTGCAATTATATTGCATTTTTCGCATACAAAGGGTAAGGTGGGCCTAAACGCTCTACCTAAAAATGTCTGCCCGGAAAGTTAACGCGTGACTGACCCTCAAAATATATATGTATTTTATTAAAAAACCTTTTTTAATTTTAAAGATTTTCTTATTTATTATTTAATACTTTTAATCCAAGTATACATCGGCCCAGAGTTATAACACTACTTTACCGGCCAATTTCCCCAATCCCCTTTTATCCAATCTGTCACAGTTTTAATATAAAACTATATTTTTATATAAATACTTAATATTAGGGCTTATTTCAAATGCACTTATATTATTAATTATTCATTTTTCTGTTAAATATTATTTTACATTTTGGTATACATTTTATGAATCTTCTTTCTTAGTTTTTAGTTTTAGTTCTATTAGTCTAGGCAACAATTTAATAACCATGTTGGTATTCTAAAACAGATGTTCGTATAATATTTTACGTTATACCTATGTTTTATAGTATATTATTTTTGTTAGTTAAAAATACGACACAGTGATTATTTTGTCTTATTGAATACTAGCTGTAGCTAGATAATTCTGAACGTCGTTGTCCGTGACAAATTAAATGACCATAGACCAATTAATCTAAAATGTCATTTATCCATATCCAACTATTGTTATAACTAATGTTCGAGAATTTTTGTTGTAATTATCTAGTTAAAATAACATCATGCATCAATTATTTGCTTCATAGCGGGCAATTAATTTGTTTAAACTAAATTACATTTAGCTATTTAACTATGCATTAATGTAATCTGATTAAATGTAGTGTATATTATTATACCTAAATATATTAATATAAATATGAAGTAGTGTCATTAGATGCCTGGCATTTATCATGTCATTACGCTTTGTAACTACGTAACCATTATTATTTTAACAAAAAAAAAAAAAAATAAAATAAATAGTTTACCTACATATATTTCTCTCATATTTTCTTTTAGCTATCGTAATCATACGATTAATTCAAAAGCAACGCAAATAGAAATACTAGGTATATGAAATTAATTTGAATGTCTAAAAAAACTTACCAGTCCAAGAGATCTATTCATAGAAAACTTTTTATGTATTTTAAGAAAAGTATCGATTAAAAATTAAAATACAATATATTTAATCGATTTTTCTTGTAATTTACAGTGCAATAATAGACATATTATTTAAACCATTGTATAATTTGATTTGATCGAGTTAAAATGAAATATTATAGTATCATATTTATATTATAATATCATTATTATTTATTTACTTATTTATAATACTCTGAACAAATTGAAACAGTAGGTATAAGCGTTTTATAGGAATTATTACTTATCCGAAGTGGTGATAGGTTACCCATTACACGGTAATAATATTATTTTAACGCAATTATCTATAACGATGCTACCAATACTGCTTTTTAACCAGATATCTGCTATAAAATTATCTTAAAAAATAATATTTTATCATGATACAAATCATTGTGTACAATGTATGTTCAAGTTTAATATCTATAAATATAATTTTTATGATTTCATCGCATTGTTTTAGATTTAGACGAACAGCATGCTATAACGATATAATAATCAGTCATATTTCTCACAAAATCGTTGTACGTGTAATTATTACAGGACTTTCAAAATACGGTGGAAAAATGTCTGTCAGACTGATATAAAAAGTATAAAGAAGAAATCTTGCACTACCTCTGATAATGTCACACATATAGAGGCAAGATGTCAAGCCGACATTTTGGAAACCATCAAATAATCAAGAGTTGAGCTTATACGAATTGGATCATCAGGTTATAAATTATAGTCATCTAAATTAAATTTTAATGAAAAAAAAAACATTTAACTATCTATTATTATACAAAATGTCGTTTGTGGGCTACGGTTAATCAGTGAGCACTGAAAGGAAAAAATTTATTAGAATAAAAAAATATTGTATTATTTCTTCTTACGAAATATTTTCCAATGTAACCATTGTAATACCCATATAAACACTTATGATGTAGCTATATCTTAATAACTTCAGTCACATAGTGAATAAGGTTACTCAATTTCCATAAGGTAACTAAAAATTACTTTATTATAATTATTATATTCTTTTATAGTTTTAAGAAAGTCGAAGACTGCATTGCAGTGGTGTACTGGTGTGATTTGCTTATACCTAGGTAATATGTATGAATAGTTCAATAATTCGTTTGGTTGTTTTTAATATAAATCATACAAAATAACTAACGTCGTTTTTCTTAGTTTAAACAACGATTTTCGTCCAAATTTTAATTTAAAATGCCTATAAAAAAAATATGTTATAGCTATAGTAGAAATTTAAGTAAACCCTTGTAGTAAATTTTTATACTTTTTCTCCAAGTTACAATATTTTTATTAACTTTTATGTTAATTATTTATTATTTAATTTTAAATTTAACTATATTCTATTATGAAATAATTTTTTACTTAGGTATATATTACATCAGTTTATGATTTTGCTACTTTTAAATCATAACTACTCCAAAACCAGAGATGTATTTAAAAATTTGGAGCCCGGATGTTAATGTTTTTTTTCACCACCTCCACATCACAAAAAAAAATATTTGACTTTATCCACATAACGATCGCGTTGGAGCTTATTTTTCGGTGACCACTCGTTATTGTTACCTATCTTTTTTAGAATAAAAGAGAAAGAATTATTAACCAATTTATGTTATTTTTCACTTTGATTAACAAAAGATGGGTGTTGTAAAAATCTGATGTTGCCCCATAAAAATGCCACCAGGGTCAATCGAGGCGATAGCCCCCCTCTCCCAAATACGTCACTGCCTGAAACAGATCGTCTTATAACGTTCATTAAAATAACAAAAAAATGAATTTTGTATATAATTGAATATAATTATCTAAAGACCTAAATATAAGATAAGAAATAAACAATCTAAATATTAAACTCACTTAGGTACTATTGTACATATATTATATTCAAACAGAGCCTATAAATTTATTTAATATTTAATGACTCATAATCGTATGCCTATAACCGATCTGTACATATTTATACGGTTATATTAGATTAATACAAATTTATCATAGCATTACCATTTTACGGCTATAACATTATAGGGCATTAATTATTATCAAAATCCAATTTTCATGCAATCAGAAAAATTATTTTGATTTATAATGGTTTTAATGCATACATAATTGTTATCTACAAATACAAGTAAATCGCTGACCACGTCGGCTCAATTCTGAAGAGGAGGACTTTTTTGATTGTAGATTTCTGACCTATTATTGACATTTAAGTTGTATTTAATATTAACCTTAATGTAGTCGTATTATTCAGTGATTCATATACCATCACATAGATCTTATATTGTGTTATCCGTCAGCTAAAAACGTCTGTTTGGAATAATAATATATTTATTATTCAAAATTATTATTATTTTTTTTTTTTTTTTAAATAGCTAAAGTGGCGTTCTCTTGATATAGCATTTAAATATTTATGTGGAATATACTACACACTATACGATTTTATTAAGAATGTTTTAACAGAATTAAGTTTTTGGAGTGTCGATCAACAACTTCCTTCCGTGAACGTTTCGTCAGCGCTAGTTTCAATCAATCTGTAAGTCTGCATATTATTAATTTATTATAATAATAAAAATTAGGCTCAGGAGTTATAAGAGTTGCGTGTTATTCTGTATGCTGTCGATTTATAGTGTATCAAGCTAGAAAATAGAAAATTCAAGCTGTACATTGTTAAGTTTAAAAATTAAAAATTAAAAATGCATATTTTGAATATTTTTTCAATTTTAAGGATAAAAAGTGCATAATTCTTGAATTTTATACACATTAAATGCATATTTAACATTACAAATAATGAAAATATATATTTCTTAATAATTTTTTCAATTCAATAAAATGTCAAAATTCCAACCAGTTATGCTCACCATATTTCATTTTCCATACCTACATAACATAATTTTTTGTAAATATTAATAATGATATTATATGTTTTAAAATAATGGACTTTGAATAAATGTTTGCATATTTATTACATTTTTTCATGCATATTGTACAATTTTTTCATATATATATTATATTTTAGATTTTGAACGGAGTGATGAATGTATTGATTTTACAATGATATGTATGTTTTTTTTTTTGTGTCTGTGTACAGCATAACTAGTCGAAATAATGCTTCAATTTCAAACATTGGGGGTGGTTTCCGATGGCAAAGTGAATATCCTTGGTGCATTATAGAGGCCAAAAGAAAACATTTTAAAACAGTTTTCAAAAAAATCAAGAAAAACAAAAAAAAGTGACAGAAAAACGGGAATTTTTACGTAAAACCAGTTTTCAACCGAATCGATTTTTTTATATGGTTGTAATTCAAAAATTAATCACTGTAAATACTTGAAATTTTCACCAAATGTTTATGTTAGTGTTATCTATATACAGTTAAATTTTCTTTTTTAAGTTATTTATAGACCACTGAAATTTTCGATTTTTTTGCGAATTTTTTTTTGAAGTGTCGGTAAAAAAACTTTGGATGACCAAAAAAACTTGAAAATTTAATACAAGGTTCCTTATGAGTTGTTCTTATTGTAGCTAAAAAAAATTAAAAATCGTTAGTCAACATTTTTTTTTATAAGCGTTTATAGTTCAAATTTTTACGAAATCTGTCAAAAACGCGAAAATTTGCAAGTAATTTTGAAGTTGAAAAATCATAAAATTTGTTGTGTTTATAACTAAGGATTAAAAATACAACAATAGGTTTTCCATAGGTTTTTCTTCAAGTAGCTATAGAGAAAACTCATAACATCATTATTTATAGGAAAAATTTTAAGTGCGTTTGAATTTTAAATTTTTTCGAAATCGCGTAACAATAACGATTTATCCTCAAACGATTTAAAATATTTGTTATTATTCAAAAAGTATAAGTCGTAGGTACTTGAAAATTTTACCAGTTATTTAGATTGGCATTTTCTTTACATGATTTAATTTTCAAAATATTTTGAATTTTTTTTGAGCTATTTATAGACAACTGAAATTTTCAATTTTTCTGAAAATTTTTTTTTGAAGTGTCGATAAAATTTTTTTGGCCCTATCAAAATACTTGAAAATTTTATACAAAGTTCTTCATATGTTATTCTTATAGTGATTAAAAAATTATAAGAATACATAGGCACAATTTTTTTTTATTAGCATTTGAAGTTCAAATTTCGACAAAAATTCGTCAAAATCATGAATATTTGCAAATTATTTTGTAGTTCAAAATTCATAAAATTGTTTGTATTTATATCTAACGTTAAATATTCTAGACTGACAAATCATCTCCGTTCAGAATCGATTTTCGTATACAATGATACCTATCATTGCATTAAAATTTAACCTACCCTAGTCCGAGGTCCACCCCACCCCCTAATGTACAGCAGAGTGGTACCCACTTGCCGACTTTTTTTAGTTCCTATTACTACCAAGCCCAAATAATAATGTTTCTAACGGGAGTGGATTTTTATGGAAAATTATTATTAATTATATCTGAATTTATTTTAATTCTGTTTAAAATTATATTTTATACGGTTCGTACCTACGTTCATCGGTCCGATCGTAACTCATCTTCTGATTGTCGCACAATGTGCTCTAGTCGAAAATAAATAAATATAATATATTTTATAATAATAACAATAATTGTTATGATTTCATCAATTTGTTTTAGACAACCAGCATGTCATCAAGCTCCAATGATAAACCATCCAACTCGCAAGATTCGCAACCATCATTACAAGACCTTCAAGCTAGGTTGGACAAATGTCAAGCGGAATGGGATAAAAAACATAAAGAAAAACATCCTAAACCGACTGGAACTGTGTTTCCCACAAAGCGAAATGATGTTAAGCCGATGTTTCCCAGACCATCTAATCCTTAAAATTTAAAACACCATGCATAAATTTCAATAATCTAAATCACTTCCCATAATCAAAAAATTTAAATAGGTATTCAAAATTAATTTATATATTTTTCAATTTATCCAAACAAAATAACATTAAAAGCAAAAAATAATTTCTATTTTGTTTTACTAAGTTAATTTTACCATATTATCACTATACATCTATGCCAACACCTATAAAACGGGTGTTTATGTCGTATATATTCTGTGTCAACAAAATTGAATAAGAATTGCTCATTTTACAATACTATATAACATAAGAAAATAATTTCTATATTATATTTTTTATTCTTGTGTAATATAAATTACAGCAAAATGTAAATAACGTATTAATAATATGTCCTTGTATCCACTTATCTTGGCGCATGCACTTTTATTTTTTTTTTTTACCTATATAACTTAACATATTAAGACAAGTCAGTTAACTGTTATTTTATAAAAATATAATAAAATATTTATATACTCTTGATAAAAATAATTTTAAGTCAATGTGTTGACTATTGTCAAGTAGTAATTTTTTAATACAAAATTCGTAAGAATCGCAACAATTTGCAAATTATTTTGTTTTCATAAATTCAGTTAGTTTTTAAATATCAAAGCATTTTGTAAGTATGTTATATATATTAAATTTTGCATAATTTATACCAAAAGTTATTATTATCAAATCCGAATGATACACGTAGTGACAGTTCGTCAAATAATAATTGATTTTATATTCACGCACATAATTGAATTTATCTGTATTCATAATAACTTATCTATTGTTATGGCAGTATAAACTATAAATATTAGTAATATAATATTGGAAATAATTTTGTGTTTTGTTGTTTATAAAAATATATTTTTATACACCATATTATGTCCATATCATATTATATCTTTACTTACCTGAGTTACCTGACGCTAAAATATATAATATTAATTTAAAATTATAAATGTTTAAATGTAATATACAATTAATTCCAAAAATCGTTTTGAAGCTTACATTAGATATTTTTTAATTAACTGACTTTTTTATATAGATATATTTTATAGGATTATAGCCCTTTTCATATATATGCTTAATATGCACCAATTGTAGACATAGGCGCAACTAGGGTCAATTTGGGGCTAAAACAAATTCAATGCGTGTATATTTTGTTTATGGAATGTGCAACATTGATAACATCTGAAATAGTAATAATATTTGAGGGGACTAGCCAAATATTTGGGGTACCAAAGACCCCCAAGCTCCCACCTATTTGCGCCTATGATTGTACAGATTGTATTTATTATTATATAAAAAAAAATTGTATGGGTATATAATTTGGATAAATAGCTATTAGTATAATACTATATTACTATAATTTGTTGTCCTTTATTTATTTATTTTATTATTATTATTTTTGCAATTTAATCATTATTCTTATTATATTAGTTCAAGCTAAATTTTTAATTAATTAAACTTGTTCACTTAAAATTTAAATTTAATTTAGAGTATAAAAGAAAGTACTGTCATATTATAAATATTTGTAATTGGAATATTTTTCTGTATTAAAGAATATTATTTTTATTATTATACTTAAAAGTCTTTATATACACTTGATATTCGCGTCAACATACAGTTATGAAAGTTAATTTTCCCAACCAATCTGTTTGATTAAATAGATTAAATAAAAATAAAGGAAAATTACATCGATGGTGGAAAATGCTAATTATTATTGTGTTTGAATAAAACTTTCAAAACTAAAATAATACAAACCCGATATTTATATTTGTTTGTTTTAAAAAACAATTTTTATATATAAATATATAAAAAAATTGTTATTAGCTTTGGGTATCAAATGTCTTAGATCCGAAACTAAGTATAATAAAGCAGAAATCACAAATTTCTGGCAGTCGAGCTGTTTGGTAGTCATCGCAACTTTATATCTGTTAGTTTCTGTCATTCAAACAACACATTTTACCAAGAGCGTCATTCGTCCATTGTCTACGTAGTCCATAATCCAGTTATGCATTCTACAGATGGCTTATATAGTTATATCCTATTAAAGTATTTATAGTAAATACCTACTCTATTACGATTATCTTTATATAATAATATCCTATAATTATGTTATTATAATATTGTATAATAGTAAAATAATTACTAACAATAAAAAATTATTATTATATTCAATTTATCATGTTATATAAAAACGTTACAGTACCTAATATATTTTATTGACCAAAACAATCTTAATATATTAATTATAGATATATATCTATAACGTCATTATAAATACATTTTTATAAAAATTTTATGACGAAAATCTTGTAATATCATACAAAAAATTATGATAATAGGTACTGCACCTAGTTACATTTACATAATATGTGTAATTGAAAGTAACCGTTTATGTGTTTACTATATTATTCACCATAGAACTGAGATGGATCATAATCTATTATGTACATCGTACATATAGATAAGTAAATACCCTTATATATTCCAGAGATACACCTACCTATTAATTATGCTTAGGTAGCTGTATGTTATAGTAAATAAATTTATGTATATTTTATCATATAAGTCATAATTATATTAAATTTCTCTTGATTTAATTTAGACCTTTCAAAAAGACGATAAGGTGTACCCGACAAATATGTTTTTATGTGATGCAATAATATAATTATATTAACACAATATGCAAATCGGATTTTACAAGATAGAACATAATGAAGATACATAAAATAACATATACATAATATTTATACTAGATAATTATAATATATATGTAAATGAGACATTCTGACCATTCTGTACCAAAATACATTGAAGTGTCACAGCCTCAACAGGCGCTATCAGTATAATAAAATATATAATAATTTTAATTTGTTATTGAAACTTAATATACTAACCTACTAACCCTTTATATATAACTTTTATTGAAATTCTCAAACTTTTTCAAGTAAATACGTATATTAAAATAAGAACCACAATTAGAAACACAAAACCAAAAATCAGTAAAAAATACGTGGAAAAAAAGATTTCATTTATGAAAATTTTTCAGATTATACAACAAACAAAATTAATCAATACGATTAAGATAAATTTTTGAGTTATAGAAATAAACCTCATAAAATATAAAATGTTGCATTAAGCGACTTTTATTATATTTTTTTAATCATCATGTATTTATTTTTGAAAATTTTTATATACATATTATGTACCTTTTTCCGCCGTTCCGTGTAGGAATATTAACATACGTACCTGGTTTTTACCATATAGGAACTTACATATGTACCTTTTTCTATTGTGTAGGAGCTAACGTATGTATTTTTTGTACCTGCTACTCTCGTATAGGAACTTACATTTGCCCCTTATTGTATACTCGTAAATAATTTTCGTGGCGCCATATGCGAAAGACGTCAAACTGTGTAGTTAGGGTCAAAAAATAATAATAAATACATTGTAATTGACAGGGAGCGATATTTGTTGCCTTGTTTGAGATTATTATGGTAATACACAAAAAAACTTATTTTAATTGCATGTATGTAATTATAATATTGCAGCACAGTCATAGTAGTTCTATTGGTTTTTATTAGTCGTCAGAAAATATTATGCGTGTGGATTATAGCAACGGTGAACTAGTAACGTAGTATGGGATCCTGGTAGTTTCGGACGAAAAAACAATAGACTAAAACAATAAACACAATTCTAAATAAATGTCAGAGGTTAATCAAAAAACGAAAGATAGCGATAATTCTTTTAAGCAGAATTCCCAAATGCATGTATATATATATTATAAATGTTATATTGTATATTTATTACTATTTATCGAGTGGCTTCACGCTCGAAACTACGTCAAGTACTACTACGTTAACTACATTTATTGCTCTGCACGTTAAAGAATTTAACAGCGGACGCGTTATTATCAAAAATCCGATTAACTAGGTATTAAATAAATATTTAGACATTATTTGAACAGTATATTTATGATAAAAATTTCGATTAAAATTAATTGGACTTCGCTTTCTAGATAAACGTTTCTTCTTAAACAATTAAACACGAAAATTACTTTATGCATGTCTAATCGACAACATATGTTACTTAGAAAATAAGATTTATATATATTTTTTAATCTATACATATTTTTAAATCATTAAATCGACAATCGATAATTGAATATATATTTATTTAAAATAACACTATACATCATACGCTTGTAAATCATAAATTATATTAATATTCTTATTATGAAGCGTGATAATATCAGAAATTAACAAGATGACAACTCACGTTATCTGTTTTCGCTCTTTGGCTTCTCACACAGACAACAAACACAAAACTTATTATTTAAATATAATTTTTATTTTTATGTTTTTTTTTAATAAATTCACCCATTGACAAAATTTTAGAAAATAATATTTTTAAGAGTTTGACATATCAATTGTCTTAATGTCAAAATAATGGATTTTTTATTTTTACTATAAGTTATATTAATACTTTTTTAATTCGAGATGTTAAATTAAAATACATAAAAGTTAAAAGTTAAATATTGACTGCTTACAAATTTCGGTTCGTGTTTTTGTAAGTTTTACCTGTTACTTTTAAGTTGTGGTACGATTAATAATCTTTATTTTATGATATATCTATAATACATACACTCACTTCAAACATTATCGTTGCACATTTAATAATAACGACAATCGACAATCATAACACAGGCTTATAATATAATATACAGTTATAATATTTATTATAATACAATAGTTTAAGATATGTCTATTGTCTATCATTTCATATTATTGTTGATTATTTTATAATGACAGTTACAAATTAATAAAGACAAATCTATGAACTATGAAGTAAATATCAAAAAAAATTTTACCATTGCCGTAGTATTAATTTTTTAATATCACAATAATTTAAAATAAAACACTGTGTTTTACATAGTGTTTCCGGCATTCTGTCCACCTGTAGACTTTAATTTTCATAATAGTACTAGGTACAGTCTGTTGTAAAATTAAAAGAAAAATATAGTTCCGTATAATATTTATTTTTATATTTTTAAGAAGAAGTATCAAAAAACATTATGGATATTGTATGTACTTGTATACTACAATTTGTATGTACGCTAAAAAATAACGACTGTTATTCAGAAGATATTTTTATCATTGGACTTAGAACGCTACTATGTAGTGGCCATCAAAAGTTACTAGAAAATTAAGATTAATTTGACACATTAAAATATAAAATGTTTCCTGGGGAGGGGGGTATTGGGAGAAGTACAACACATAGTACAGTAGCACCTTATACGTCTTGTTAAATAGTATTGAATATATGGGACGCTGCTTCATTGTTTACCTGATGGCTGATACCATATTTCTATGTGCGAGATTACATATAAGATTAAATGTTTAAATCTCATCGAACTTTAAAACTTTTTTATATAATTTTTCACGGTTCTAAATTTGTTTAAATTATACACAGTACATAGCTATAATTTTTATAGTTTTCACCATTTATATTGTTATGTGTATTATAATGTATAGGAAGTCTACAATCCAAATGTTTACCTGACCGTAAAAATGATGGGCAATAAGTAAGTAGTAAGCAATGAACTGTTCAAATCTTTTTGGTTCAAACTTATTTAATTTAATGTTTTTGTTCATGAAAATAAATTCAATATTGTAAAATAATCAAATGACTTTATTAATTTTATATTTTAAATATTTTTATTTGAGAGTAGATTAATGATTAATATAAGTTTAAATATCATTATTTTGTTTTTATAAAATAATATCTACCTTTTTTTAGAGGAGAGAGATGCGAAATTATGTATATGTGAGTCCCCTATATTTTAAGGGTATAATTTATCTTTTTATCAATATTATTTTTCTAGACATTGTATACATTGAAACATTAATTATTATATATTTTGATGAATTTTATGTGTTTATTGATTATTTCTTATTTATATTACTTACAGTGCCGGATCTAGGGGGGGAGGGGCAAGTGGGTATCCTTTCCTCGGGCGCTGTTGATAAAAGGGTGCTCTAAGTGTTGACAACCCGCACACTAAGCTCACACTAATACTATATATTAAGTCGTAACTCGTAAGGGTGCTAAACTTTTATCACTTCCGGGTATGAAGTGTCCTAGATCTGGCGCTGATTACCTAATATTATATATATACAAAATATAATTCCTTAATTCTTGCCACAACAATTTATTTTAAGCAACTGATTTTTATTATATAAATACATGTTCTGTTATTTATTTTCTTTGTTCAAATGTACTATATGAAAAAAAACCTTAAATAACGTTCACAGTTTTATGTTCGTCGTGTTCTTAAGTATACACAATCATAATGCATCGAGACAACCTGTCAATAATCCTGTAGGGGTGTTATTTCGGTTCAATTATTATCTTATGACTCGGTACACATTTTCTGACGGTCAAACATCGTTATTATAGTAGTACCATTTGTACAGGTAGTCGTATTTTATAATATCATGTTTTGAAATTACAGGTACGCGCTTGGTGCCTAAAATTATTGTGCCATGCAATTAATTACCTATTTATTAAACCGTTGACAATCAGTCGTAATAATATTATAACAGTTTATAATTGAATTACTGGTCATTGCCGTGTAATGTGTATAGCAAAAATAAATTAACTGAATAATTATAAAATATACCTATACAAATAATTATGAAAAGTTAATGGTTATAAACTTGTAATAATGCAGTATGATCAATAATTATATTTATTAGGAATAATATAAAATATTTTAAGTGATTTGATTTCTATGGTTTTTATAATACTTATAATTACAGATACCTGGTAAACTGTAAACATTTCACAAAAAATGTTAGTATAAAAACTAGCGACTAGCATTGCTACGCGTAAGACAGAGACGGCATTTTCCGTCGAATTCGTAAGTCATTTTTGGAGTAGTTAATACAGGACAGATGTAATACGTCACGTTTTCATCCGCTGCGTAAAACGCAAGCCGGCTTGCCGAAGTAATAAAAACGCAAACTCCCTCGACGAAAACACGAATACGTCTTGTATAACCACTATACGGAAAACTAAATATTTCAGATAACACTTGAGTAAATAATTTATTTTGACTTCTCTCATAAAATAGCTTTAAACGTTTGAAAATGAAAATATCGCAAATCGATCCTGATGTTTATTTATAATTTTAAGATTTAATACATAATAATATGTATTTGGTATATGATGATGATATTATATAATATACTTATATTGTTATGAATTGAAGATGGGCTTTAATAAAATATGAATAATATATATAAATTCTATTTTGTTTATACCAACTAGGTATACGAAAAACACAATACAATTTAAAATGAATATATTATAATATATTTTAATTTACTACTTTCATAATTGTAAAATCATTAAACGTTGAGTGCCACTGTCGACACGTAGTCGACATTCGACAACTGTAGTTGACGGGTCTTAGTTTGGAGACCCCTGTCGTGTGCGATCGGTACACGGCGAGCATGGGTGGTGGTGATCGTAGCGCGCACGTTCGGCACACAAAAATATTATTTACTTATACTCATCTTATAACATTTCTTCGCCGGTCAGCACGGAATCGAGGGTGGCTACGGGGTGGCTAAATATCCTATAGCGTTTACGATTAACAAGGGTCGGTGAACATACCATGATGACGTCATGATGGGGCGTGTATAATATAATCTATTGTATTTATCGAAGTCTGCGCGTTTTTTGTTCTCGGAGATTGAAAAAGGAAAATAAAATCGTCCATTATTATAAATCGTGATTGTGTTATTTCAGCTGCACCTTTGGGGTTTACACAAAATTACACGCCCACTATACTATACTATACTATACACAGTCATCTTTTTACACGGTGTTTCGTACTGTTTCGATATTTTCACTAAAATATAAATGCGTTGTTCTGCTGGATCAGTTAATTTCTAATACCTATTTCAGAATTTTAATATTTTTATTTTTGGGAGTTAAACTCAGCAAAAAATAAAACACGTATTGGGGACGATAAATAAATCTAATTCTGATTTATAAAAATCTTATCTATACGAAATAAATAATCAATTTTCATGTTATATAATGTATAAGACTATAATAGCCATGCAAATATTATAATATCCATACGAGAGAAAACTAAGATAATACTTACTTATTCCAACCATTTTTGGTGACTTCAAAAAATGATTTTATACTAGCTACACCAGTATTATTGACCAAACCATGTACTGAACCGATGTCATACATTTTCTCATACGTATCCTCTTAATTTGAAACATCGTAAAATATTTGTTTGGTTCTTGGTAATGCTTTAGCAGCGCGCTCTTCTTTCTCTACCACTTCATAAACGAAGGCTCAAATCTAATAATCTCTCCGTGATTTTTTCATCCAAACCTAAAAAAAAAAAAAATAGTTAGTTCCTGTTTTATTATTTTTTATAAAGTAATTAACGTCAACTGTTTTTAAAGCAAATTGACCGTGATAAATCTTAAAATCTATAATTAGTTATACTTATTTACATATCTCACATATTATAATTAGACAAAAGTTTAATTTAAAGGTTATATTAATACATAATACAGTATTATCACTTACCTATTCACAATGTTTTATATAAAACCAAAAATAATAGTGTTTATATATATACTAGGTGATTTTTTTATCGTTGAACACTTTGTATACACTTTGTATGCAAAGTGTTCAACGATAAAAAAATCACCCTGTATAGGTAACAATTACAATTATATGTAATGTAAAAACTGTATTAAAAAAATTAATAGACATTATATTTCATTCCTATAGGTACCTATTTAACTATAATATATTATGACTTAATTTAACGTATATTAGTATGACATTTGTGATTAGAACATATTTAAAAATAGCATATATTATGTACCTCTCTGAAAAATATCCTGACAGCGCGTACAATGTGGATAGCCCATAATACTTATCCTAACTTCCCTACCTAAAAGTAAATCAATATTTATAGGTACAATATTAAAGTGCTCAGATCAAAACTTTCAAAACATAAAATACCTATTTTAGTTTTTTTAAAAACAATGTAAGGTACACATGACTCATCAAAAGTTCAATAACAGTACCTACTAATACATTAGTGTTGATATTACATTGTACACACACACACACACACACACACACACACACACACACACACACACACACACACACACATATATATATATATGTACATATATTGATATATTATAGGTACATCAGTGTTAAATGTGATTAACAATTTATACGTTAAACACTTCGTACAAACTTCGTATTATATAATAATATAATATTAATTATTATTATTTAATTGTTTTACAAACCAGCACAAGATCTAGTAACTATGATTTTTTTTATCTTTGAAGTAATCTTCCATTTTCTGCGATGCTTGACCAGCCATACTTCTAGATAGAGTTAGGATGGTCAAATTCCGTGCAGCTATTAAGTGAGGGTTACACAAAAAACGTAGCGTACTGAATGCTTTTTTTATTCTTTGAGCAAATTCAATACATTAACACTTTATCTGTAGATAATAATATAAAGAAACACAAAATAAATACATAAATATTTTAATTGTAATCAATTATATGATTATTTTTTGATGTAGGTAGGTAATCGTTTTAATTTTGTTTTATCAACAACTATAAAATATTTTCTGTTATAGGTATTTACTATTTTATGCAAGACAATAATTATGTATCTAAAAAATAACGAGATACCTACATAAATGTATTTTAATAATTAATTATTATTTACTAAGAAAAAAAAATTAATTATTTAAGTACTTAAGTACTTAAGCAATTACACATAACAGATTTATGTTTTAATAAGTAAATTAAATTAAATTAGACGTAGGTATATTTAAAAACCAAACTATAAAATATTGTTATTTACATTTTTATTAATACATAACTTTAATTTTTCAATATAAATTCAAAGGTTTCTACCACAATTTGTTACTATTTTACATCTAATAATATTTTAAATCATTGAATGTATATTATTCACCTTGATTGCCTATGTACTAACATCACCTTAAGTTAAATATTGCTTTAAAAAAAAACTATTTTGTTTTGCTTATTCTAATAAGCTAATAATAGGTACAATTAAAAATATATCTACTTAATTAAAATATTTTTTTCAGAGGATATAATTACTAGCATTTATAACTATATATTATAATACTCATATATCGAATATCGATGGCTAAAAAGTCAAACATAATAAGTCCATTTTTTCAAAAATTGGTTTTACATGTCCAATCAAGAAAACTACATGCTTTTTATGCTTCTGCCTAATATCAAGTGTCCAAAATTATTAGAAGTGCGTCATTTTTACATGATAATATTTGGCATTTTATGAGCTGATCATATTTTTGAATACACAAAAATTTAAGTCCAAAAAAAAGTGACATACAATTATTTTAAATAGAATTATTAATATTGGTGATTATTTTAACCGGACAAATGTAACATGTCCGGACATACACTATTTGGCAAAAATGAAAAATTTAATTTTGGACTTAAAATTATTGATCAAATAAAATTATTGATAAATCTATTTTTAAATCATAACATGTCTAGAGATATCATTAATAGCTAAATCAATTTTATCGCGAAGGATGAACATCGTAACACTTTTGTCATAACCGTCTTGGTAGTTGACGATTAAGCTTATTATGTACATTTTAATATTGTTAATATTATTTTTTACAATACTATTCGTTTGTTTGTAATAATTTAAATTTATTTTCAACGTCATATAGTAGTTTATGGTTAAATTTATAATTATTATTTTGTGTAATATTATTCATTTTTTACAATACCTAATTAAACTATTAAAAATTATATTTGACTTTTGATATTAAAAAAAATTATGATAAATTATGTTTAAATTTTGATAATAATGACTTAAATTATAATAATTTGATTAATAAATATGTCCATAAAATACTTTTATCTCCTTAGCAAGATATAATAATAATTGAATATCAAACAGTAAATTTAACATTATATCATGAAGTTTACACTAAGTTACAACTTAAATTTAAAAAAAAACTTGGTAGGTATTAGAAAAATAGTAAAACTTTGAATGGCTCACCTGAACATTTTGGTATTTATGACATATCATATTTGGCTTTTTAGCCATCGATGTATACTAGGTGCGTATGATAGCGATTTGTGATAGTATACATATTATGTTTAAATAAATTTGTCATTATCCTTTGGAGTGTCGGATAATAACTGTTTACGGGCCCAGCACGACCTGCGAGCCGTAGTTTTGACTTTGGAGACCCCTGGTGTAGAGCAGTATGTAGCGTTCAAGACTCAAAGTAAGAAGATTTACAAAATATTGAAAATATTCATACATTTTTATTGAGTTTACATTGTTTACAATATATTTATACATATAATATTCTTATATTATATTATAATGTATTTTACTTATACGGTTATATACCTATGTGCTGCAGGGTATTAACAATTTTGGCGAATAAAGATTAAATATGAAATCGATATAGAAACGAAGATCGGAATTACAAACTCTGCGAACTGCGAAGGCAAATTCTAATGCTGACACTACCTAGTGTTTACACAACCAACTACCTAGGTTAGGTTAAACCTACATTTAGCATTTTGTGTTATCAAAAAAAAATACATAAAAAAAATTTAAAAAGTCTACTGTATTAAGAAGGGACATATCATTAAAAGCTATTATTTCAATTGTAGAATTTTATATTATGTATAATATAATACAACTGAAGCAAAACGGAAAACGATTGAAGTTGGTTTTAACCCGAGCACAGCGACGAGTCGTTATTACGTACATTTTGTATTTAATATTATATAAAGCCAATGGTATCCCAGAAAGTATATTATATTATACATAACGTTATATTATTTTAGGTACAAATTTGTAACCTAAAACTGTATATTACTGCTGATATATAGGAAGTATGCAAACTGCTTATATGTATATTATATACATATATATAATGTGAATCACATTTACGATTTAAAATAGTTCGGCGTCTGAAAATTAAACCGACCATGTGTGTATATAACGGACGGCTTAAAAATATTGGCCCTTTGGCCTTTTGTTTGTTAGATTGTTAGAATCCATGACAAATAATAGACCCTAAATTAGAAAGTACCTCAAAAACACATACTGCGGCAATCTGTACCATCGCACGAAATATCATATATATATGTGTTAATCGTTTACCCTTGCCGTTTGGTTACAATACTTAATACCCACGGGCGGCTACGGCATATTATATTAGAAATAACTGTATAAGGTTTAACAGCTGTCCGATAACAATGCCTATCAGCGTATTTACCCTCAACCACCGAACCACCCCATATTAGCATTGTGTTCGTCATGACAAATACGTTGCCACGCGCTATTTATGCTTATATATTCTACAGTATATAATATACACTATCTATGTATATTATTGTAATAAATATATGATATAGTATTACACTAATATACTAATATTATTTATATTATAATACCTATCTCATATAAAATAATTATAGTACTCATAACATGTTAATATGTAGCCTAATTTATTACAACATTGAGCTGCATTTTCTTCATTTTGTGTTGATCTCTTATACAATATACTAAAAATGTAATAGATTCTTTAGACTTGTGATTATTTTTATTATGACATTTTCTCTTTATAATTGATGCGCCTATATTTTTATAAAAATAATTAACATTGTAAGAAAGACTATAGTCCATTAATAAATCTAATATAATCAAAAATAATTGAAATTTTCGTGAAACATAGTCATATAGATCACAGTCATCAAGAATAACTTACTATGGGTACTGAAATTCTTCAACAATTTATAATAAATATAAAACTAAAGATGAAGTACAGATGACAATACGATGATAATCAAACCGATCGCATCGAAACGCTCGTGTCAACTAAAAGACGATGGACGATATCGCTCGCATCGCAAATCGCGGCGTTCGGTGCGGCCGTACCTTAACAATCTAATCTATATACGTCGAGAATAGTGTCATATAATCGCACTGCATCTAATATGGCCATCGTTCGCGACCAATCACTAATTATCTATCTATCTACTAATCTATATAATTTACAATGAATAATAAATATTATATTAAAAGTCGCTCGTCATAACTATGATCGGAATGCAAAAACTAAGAAGGTGGAACATAATAATAATACTGCCGCCGGGGCGATGATTTTAATCGCCCGATACGTGCACGGATTCTAAACTTGAGTGGGTTTATTTACTTTGTACGGTCGTAACATAATAACTAAATATGTATAATAATTTGTATGTATTAAATGGATTTAATTAAATAACTATCATTAATATTATTTGTGTTCGATACTTTCCATAAATAAAACAAATTTATATCACCCACCCACTTTCAAAGCACACGAGCCGCTATTGCTATTAACTATTAGTGTTAATATTATTATATGATGCTGAAATTAGGATTATTAAACAATAAATTATAATAATATTGCGTGAATGAAGGTTTTTTATTTGATCACCCAATTATAGACGTCTATTTTAAAGACTTGGCCAGACAGAGGTAGGTAATAAATAATAATCAAAAAATAAGGCAAATAAGCTAAGGACTAACATTTCTTATATTATATATTTCCTATAGATAGATAGGTACATAGTTATTGTTGTAGGTATTTGATATCATCATGCAAATCAAATATATTTACGATCAGAGTTCAAAGAATTAATTAATAACTACTACTAATAACAATAACAATAACCATTTAAACAAATCATATTATTATTATTATTATTAGGTATTAGAAAGATATTGGATTTTAATTTCTAAAAATAATATAAATAAATAATATTTCTGAAAATATATACAAATATAAATGTATACAATACACATAACATGACATTTACGCATAAATATATACAACATAGTATATACACATAGGCGTGCATCTGGTTGAATTTTTATAAAGAGTATGAACAAATAATAAAAACTTACTAGTAAGTTATTTAGATTCGCCGTCATAACTTCGAATTAAAAATAGTGACATTTATTATAAATCAAATCAGTTTTGAAAGAAATAATATATATTTTATAAATAATTAATAATTATTCATGTGTACATACTAGTGTCCTTTTTCACAGCGTTTTTAAACGCGCGAACGCGCGTAGGTAGCAATCGATTGTAAAAGTTCGGTCGAGACTATACACGGTGTTTTCCACCGCGTTTCGAACGCTGCGCTTTCCACGTCATTTTTCGTCGAATTGAAAATGCATTAGTTTATATCGAAGTAGCTATACACGATAGACGTAATACGCCGCATTTTAATCCGCGACGGAAAACGCCGGTCGGCTTGCGTTTTAGCGGGCGAACGCCGAAGTAATAAAAACGCGGCGTATTACATCCGTAGTGTATACTTATTTTTTTTTTTTTGCAGTTTGGAACCGACGACCGGGAGGGGACTGCTTTCGCATTACTTCCTCCCGGCCGATATAACTCCGATATAAACCAACGCATTATCAATTCGACGAAAAACGACGCGGAATACGCAGCGTTCGAAACGCGGCGGAAAACACCGTGTATATAGCCTCGACCTGACGTTTTCACGATAAGAAAAACTTGAGTCTCGGTTTACCAATTATACTATAATTTATGCAAAAAGTGTTTAATATCAATAAGTGCAGGAGATGGTATAATTGGAAAAATATCAAGAAAATCATGATTGTCAAATTTCAACTAATAATGATAATAATAATGCGAATTGTTTTATCACTAAAATACAAACATAGAAACCCGTTTTTTTCGTTTTATAAGCTTTACATTGTTCTACAGGCCATGAACATAAATATTTCTAATACGAGTATACTCCTCTCGGCGTGTAAATGTGTAATGTTTAAGAACACCTATAACAGTATAACCTATTGTTAGTACAATGGTGAAACGGAAATGGTATACACTATTATGTTGTTTAAGCGTACATAACAAGTGCGAGGCAGTGTACATAATACCTTACCTTTTTTTATGTAAATAAAGAAGAGTTATATTCGAATTATTTGGTATAATGAAAGAAACATACAATCATTATTTATTTATGTATGATAAACACAATTCATATTATATCCAGCGATAGTAGGTATAGTCGAACAGTATAACTAATTAATTTTTAAATAAATAATAACCAAAAACAAAAAATATAAGAACCGGAAATAAAAGGTTCTTAGTTAACTTAACCTTAGATAAGATATCTAAATAATATGTATAAAAATGTGTAGAATCTAAAATAATATAATATATAATAATGTAGGTACAATAAAATAAAGATAACATTTTGTATGGGATAATTTTGTCTTCAAATAGGTAATACATTAATACTTATTACATATATTCACGTGAACACGTCTTCATTGCGTTATTGTATGTAAAACTATATCACAATAATATTATCAAAATCTGAGAAACAAGAGTATGAAAAAGACCAAATTGCGGGCATGTGCCTTGCGGGCCAAAAATTACAATTTAGAATTTTAGGTAAGCAAATGTATACCCTGCGTACCACAAATGACGCTTCTGTCGAGGAAATAAGTTCTTCTTTATAGAGTTTCTCTAAGAACACGTTATCTAGACATCGAAAACTTACAAAAAAATATTAACACATGAGAAATACTTTAAGTTAAGTTAGTATTAATCATGAATCAAAAAATATGTCGAGGTTTAAAAAATAATTACGTACCTTCTTATTTAAATACCATATTATTAAAAACATATTATACCTAATATTATACAAAATAATCAAAAGTTTTATAATATATATTGTTTCCTGTACATTTTGTATATAAATTGTAATTAAATAAATATTATATTTCTTCAATTACGTATTTTTTTTATATTCGTATTATACAAAAGAATATTATAGTAAATTATAAAAATATTTGAGTGTTACGATAAGACGTGAGCATGAAATTGTTCAATAAATATTGTGGATACGTTAGAACGCGATTATCAGATGAACACTACAACCTACAATTTTTCATTAAACAACTCATCACTTTAGTATAGGATTTAAAAATAATAAACCAAAGGTATAACGTATAACGTAACTACATACCAATATTACACTTATTTCTATATTCGGTAACTAGACCTAGAAATTGAATTTGTCAGTGCCATATTTGAGTTCAGTGAAATCGCAACTATAATTACATTCATCTTAAACCAAATTTAAATAATTGCATTAATAGTATTGCTTTTTCAAAATCAATAGTTATATTAATTGGTATAAAAAGCGATTCATGTTTCGCACAATTGAGATAGTTTATGTAACATGTATAAAATGTACGTCTCTGTTTTTTTATCGGGCAGAAAACAAAATACAAGTAGTACATTATAGTGCAAATTTTTAAGCCCATGAATTATATCTACACATCTGAGTAAAAAATCTAGCACTGTTGTATTTTAACCTATCTTTATTGGAATTTAGAATCTTCTCGGGGGGGGGAGGGGGAGTTATACTAGTGATGGAATTATGAAAATAATTATGTTATTATGTTATTTTACAATGCGTAAAATTGAAATCATTTAATTAATTTTCAGATTATTGCGCATCAATGACAATTATATATTATAAATATAGAGTCGATAGACCTTTTCACATTTAGTCTAATATTAATAGATACAAAGTTTATTCTCACGACTCACGGATATCTGTTTGCCTCCGATAACGGATACTAGAATCCAGATATGAGCAATGAGAAATGTTATTTCTAGACGCGACTTTACGTTTATAGTTTACACGTCAGTCAAATACTCAAATCGCACTTTTAATACCGTCTTTATGTATATTTTGTATTAATTTTTTTTGTTTTTATATTCAATAATGTTATTAGTTTGTAAGTTGATTTATAATTTTTTTTTTAAATGATAAAAATAATAAAAGTAAATAGTTGTATATTGTGTACCTATTTGTATATTTGTATAATATATATTTATTTTGCATGGAATTTAAAAATTGTATACTTATTATTTCTTTTTTTTAATGCAAGTTAGTGGTTACATAAATTAAATAGCTTATTATTGTCAGCAGTATATTTTTGTCTTTTCTGAAGTCTATTGCCTTCATAACTGTTCAAAAACTCGGATTTTGAATATTTTTATATACTTGCTACTTAGGTATTACTACTTATTTTTATTAGCTAATAATCTAAAAATCTGTAATAATAACTATTACAGATATAACTATTATACATGATATATATAATATATTGCATAAACTTAGTATTGTATTGCGATTTGTAATTAAAAAACTCATTTCATTACAAAGTAGGTATGACAAAATTGACTTTACAAATATTATAGAGAACATAAAGCACATGATCTGTTAGTTAAATATTCTAAAAAATCATTTGGTCAATCTTTTATCGACTATCTAGGTTCATTTTTTTTAACGTGATACCTTTTTCAAGATACCTGATTAGGTATCTTAAAAAAGATATTCACTTTGAATTATTTAATAAGAGAAAATAGTGTTTTACTGGTTATTTTATAATTTATAATTATTAAAAACTAATTTGTTAATAGGAAAATCGCACATGTAAATAATTTTAATTTTAATTTGATGCTAAGTTGTTCTATGTATAATAAATTGTGTAATTTATTTTGTTTTTGTATGTCTATATTATAGTGTATACTTATTTTCATTCAAGTTTTGAATTTAAATTTATGTATTAACTTTAATCTTTTTTTGCTGTTTTGATTTATTTTTTCACATTTCTATTACAGATTGTTACAAATTAACTCTCTACTTCAACACAAGGTACGGCTTAAATGAGGAGATATTATTCTATTTTTATATTATATAAAATATAAATTAAGATAGGTTTCTTATAATATATCCGGATATCCCCATGTATTTACTAAATTTACTTATTTTTTTAATTCTGTGCAGATCGATAATTATATTGATTTTACAATGATGTGTGTCTAAGCAGTGTTTACAACGTTTAAGTTTCATTTTTATTTTTTTTTATGAACGCGCTTATATTAAGTTTACGTTCTTTGAAAAAATGAATGTGTTCGTTATTTGTTTATTCAATTTAATTATTATTTACTATTTATTAATTACGACGTGCGTTCGAAGCGTTCAAAATCTATAAGACATAAATTAAAAACAGTTCTTAAAATGCGCGAATAAAATTTAAATTTAAATTAGCGAAAATTATTAGAAATATTGAAAAAAGAAAAGAAAATTTAAAACGACATAAAAAGGTAACAAACAAATCTAATTAATCAAAAATAGGCAAATTAAATGTTCCAAAACTGAATTTATTATTATCTAAATCAAAATATTTATTAAAGAAACTATGTTTTACAGTAGGTACCCAAGCTAAAATAATATATTTTTCTACAAAGTCACAGCCTTAATAAGTATTATTTAAATATATTATATCTAGGAGTAATGCAATCAGGACATCATTGGTGAACAGATAAATACGCAGCGCGTTCGGGTTGAATTTTGACCTGTCGGTTACCAACTTCTATTAATTAATAAAATATATATAAATAGTATAACGATTTATGGCCACATAATACATGTCTGGCATGCTGTTCAGTGATATGATAAAATATCATTAATGGTTATTAATTTATTATTTTGTATAATTTAATATTATTTTATCATTTTGTTAAGCTTAGCTAAGGTCGAATGTCGAAATCCAGATTTTCTGTTGCCGGCTATGCGGTTATTCGTTATTCGATATTTCCGCCGAACGATCGTTCGATCCGTTCGTTCTTTAGAACTAGATCAGGTTTGTTCAACGTTATTAAAGACTTAAGTTCAAATCAACTTCACTTGTTCACTGTTCAATCACATTTTTTTGAAAAAAAAATTGACACGTTTTTTGTTTTTATTCTGGCAGTACAGTCGTCATTGTTATATTTTATATTTCCATCAAAAACACACATCAACCAACCAAGTATCAGCTGCTCATTACATACTAACGAATATCTCGTCAGTTATTGTACTTTACAGTCTTTACACGTATATTCGGATAAATCATGACCTTCTCCGTCGACCAAGTCCGCTATGAGATGAACCAAATATTTAACTATTTGCCGTCCGATATTGAACGACTTCCCAAGTGAGATACAATTTTTTTTATACGAAGCGTATCCTGGTTATTTGACGATTGCTAGTTTAACTCATCAAATCCATGAGGGAAACTCGTCGATCAATGTTAATATAATAATAAAATAACATTTTCGATCGACTGTTGCAGGTATAGGATTTTGTTGACCAACGTCGTTTCAACATGGTCGATTGAAATGGTAGACATTTTGAAAGAAATTGTCGAATTTCGTAAGTACCTAATTTATGTCTATACTAAAAATTATTTTTATGTGTTAACAGAATCTCCAAATTAATATAATTACTGTTTTTACCACTTTTTTATTCATTCGATTTCAGTTGCTAAGAATAATATTTCATTGTTCGTGTCCCGACAAATGTTTTCCGATTTATGTTTAAAAGTCTTACCCTGGTTGCCTTATCCACAATCTAAGTTATTGGCTCATTTCATGAAGGAAAAAGTAAAAAGAAAACGTCTATTATGCCGATACTTTTGAGTTACAAACGTCAAACGCAATTATTAATTATCCTATGGTTTTTCGTTAGATGCAATCGAGAGAGGCTGATTATGATTACCATTTGTCCATTATCTGTCGTCATTTATCGTACATTTACGAGAAAGAGCAAAATTGGAATGATGCAGCACATATGTTAGTCAGTATTCCGGCGGAATCGTATTACAGGTGACAATACATTTTTTTTTTATTATTGATTTATATTAATATATATATATATTTAATATTATTATGACATCTATTACAAACTTAAAATGTTTTAAAAGATTTTCCACTGATTATGAATTGGAATTATACTTGAAAATTGCATATCTGTACATGGCAGGCGATGATCCATTACTAGCAGAGCCTTACGTAAAAAGAGCTTCAATGGCGCAAGTATGATTTATATTCGATAAAAATATAAATAAAGTTTATTACCCAATACTTGAAATCTATTTGGCAACATGATGTTACATCTATAAATTAAAACTTATTAATATTTTTTTTATAAATAAAAATTATATTTTGTCCAATTCATACTTAAGTGTCGGAACTATATGTTTTAAAGATAATAATTAAAACTAAAAATTAGTATCATGATGAGGTTTTATTTTTATAATTATTTTATGATATTTGATGTAGGTAGGTAAAGAACTGAGTACTTTATATTTTACTATAATGTTCTATTATCAAATCTTATAAATGCAAAAATATGTTTCATTAGTGGAACACAAATAAGGAGATGACTTAAATAAATTATAATACATAAAATTATTTTTTCAGGCTCATACAGTTAATAAAAGTATTCAATTAAATTTTAAAATTTGTGAAGCACGATTAATGGATTTTCGTCTTGAATTTATTGAGGCTGCACAGAAATATTATGAATTATCGCACTGTCCGTTATTTGAAGAGAATGTACGTTTGACAGCATTGAAGAATATGATTGTGTGTACAATTTTATCATTGCAGAATGGTAAGATATAAAAATTGTTTTTGATAAAATCTATTATGAATATGCACATAATTATGAGATAATTAAAAATATATTAACTAGTAATTCATTTTATTCATGTCATTTTTATTAGGACAGCCTAGAAAAGTTCTTCATAATTTAGAGATAACATTCATTTTATTTTTTAAAATAAAATTTTATATAAATTATATTTTGTAAAAATAATTTGTTTGTTTAAATATATAAAGCAGGCTTACGTCTATAACTAAACAAATTTCAGTATTATAACAGTTTTAGTAACAGTTTTATATAAAAAATAATACAACAACAATATAGATAAGGGAAATAATTTAATGCAAAATGTGGGTACATTAAAAAAAACTAAAATTAATATTAAAACAACACATTTATTTTCTGTGCTCTTGCTATATTTTTTTACTAACTACTCACTTTTTAGCTTAAAACTTATTTTATATGGAGGGTACATAAATTATGTATAAACATAAAGATAATCTAGTTAACCTAGTTATTTTAATATTTCTATAAAGTAAGGCTATAAAACACGCATTGTTAACACAATAAAGCTGTTAGGTAGGTACCTACAAACAAAATGTGATTTTAAGTGTAATAAAATAATAGTTTGAGAGAGTTAAATTTGAATTCAATGACAAGTATCATTTTATTCGAAAAACGATTCTGAATTTAGATGATTTGTCAGCCTAGGATATAATATATAAAATATATTGTATTTTAAATTGGATGGTGGAAAAGGTAGTCAATGTTTTAATGACCTGAATATCCCAAAATTAAATTTTGTACAGAAAATGCCAATTTAAACAACTGGTGGATTCAGCTGTATATAATAAACTAAAATGTGTTTATCATGTTTATAATATTTAATTTCGTTGAATTATGGCAGTAACCTACCCGTCCTACCCCTTTAATCAACTATGAGTAGATGCATTCATGTTCATTTTAATTAATTGTATGTGATCATGAATGTTATCTATCAGTTTTTTGAATAGATATTTTTTGTTTATGCATTGGAATTTTTTTAAACTATGTGATGAAGAAAAAAATTTTGAAATTGAATTAGACACCTATAATAAATTAAAAAGAAAATTTCCAATAAACTTAAATATGTACTAATATTTTGATAAATATACTGTTTTTGAAATAAAAAGCCAACTTGTACTATTATTTTATTTTTACTTAAATGTCTATTAATGATGGTTTTATTATATTTATATACCTAATAATAATTTCTTTGTAAATAATAATTGTTATAAATACTTAGATGATTTTTTTTTTTAGTTGTTAATGTTAACTTATTTTTAATTCTTTTTTTAATATTATTAAATATTACAAATTATTTTTATATTAGTAATATTTTAACGATGATTGTAAATCATTTAAAATCTTATGACTGTTATACAACACATGTCTCAATATTGGTTACTGCACTCCAATTTTTTAATTTATAAACTTTGTGATAGGTAACATTCGAATTCAATTTTTGAAATTGTTGTTAAAAGATGAAAGATGTCAAAAGTTCATAGAATTATCAATTCTTGAAAAATTCTGCACGTTTGGTATTATCATAGAAAGCGAAATTGGTCACATAGAAACACTGCTATTGCCACACCAGAAGATTAAAACAGATTATGGTAATTTTTTACAATAGTACTTATACATTAATACATCGTATAACTGTACATATTTGAACGTTTTGTAGGTACACCCATATTGATTGAAGCTATAGCAGAACATAATATTCTATCGATCAAAAAGCTTTATAAAAGTATAAGAATTGAGTCACTTGGACATTTATTGAAAATGAAACCAGAAATAGCCAAGATAATAGCAGAAAGAATGATATCTGAAGGACGCATAAAAGGTGCAATTGATCATACATACGGTTTTATAAGATTTAAATGTAAGTTTCATTTTTATGTTATTTCATGTTCTATAATTTTTTTAAATGATTTTTTTTTCGTACACAGCCCAAAACCCAAACGAATTGTAACAATATTCTGATAAGAAATTTGAATCTGATTACATTTATTTAAAGCGTATGAATAAACTCATACCGGCAAACGAATCAGAACAGAATGTTAAGAATAGATATGTTATAAGAATTGGGCTATAGATATTTATAATTATTGCCATCATTGGAATTTAATTAAGTAGATTTGTCATTTAATTATTTACACATAATTATATATGTGTGGATATTAAAGCTTTTATGCATACCTAAATAAAAAAATCATTTTTTTTTTTTAATAATCAATTAAATTTTTTTTTTAAATTTATACAAAATAAAATTTTAAGTATGTATTAATTTTTATAAGATAATATCATGTATTTTGTTTAATTTTCTATGTGTGTTTAGTACCTATATGAATATAATATACCTAATTATAATCATTAACATTAGTGATCTGATAATTTTAAATAGTGAATACCTACCTAATAATTTAATAATAATCTTGTTATTATTGTAATGTACTTCAAAACATTTTCGATGTTAACTTATTAAAATTCTTTGTAATACATTAAATAATTTAAATCTTGTGTAAATTTGTATAATCTTGTTCGTCTCCATATATTTATTTCTTATACATATATTTATAAAAATGGTACAATTGGTACATCATAAATTACTATTAATTAAGTAATTACAATTCGACAACAATGTTCAATTATAATAAATCATTAGATATACCTAACGTAATTTTATATAATACTTAAAATTATTATAATAATTTATTTGTTACATTTTCGTAAATGACTACCTATTATGGAACCATTATACATTTTAAGCGGAGCTCATCGTTTCAAATTTCCAATGTACCTATTGATTTTATAATGAAGTAATAGTATGTATATTGTATATATGTGTGTGTTATTTTTCAGTCTGTCTTAGTGTCATCATCTTTCGGCGAATCAAATCTTCAACTTTGAGGGTAGTATCTGATGGCAAATTGGATTTAGTTTGTAGTTGGTATTGAGATTCCAAAGTAAAAATGTCCAGTACTTTTTTAGTTAAGTAAAACCAGAAATTTCTACAGAATTGATTTACTTATTTTGTTATTATTTAAAAACTAAGAGCCGTGGAAATTTGAAATTTTCATCGAGTACTCATATTGTTATTTTCTATTCGTAGTATAATTTTCAAGGTTAGATAATATTTAAATTCTTTTTTTTAGCTATTTATAGACATTTTTAATTTTCGTTTTTATAAATGATGGCGAGAAATATTAAATAATTTATTGCTTGGTCAACATTTTTGAAAATTTAAAAGACCTCATATAAATTGTTCTTATATCTGAATAAAAATTGTAAATGTACATAATATGATATTTTTTATATACATTTGAATTCATTTTTTTCGAAATTCGTAAATATCACCAACATTTACAAACTATACAAGTATTTTTTAGTAAAATATTCATTTTATTCATAAATATTTCTTACTGAAACTAAAAATTATACAAACATAATTATTTTTTATAAATATTTGTAGTTGTAGTTCAAATTTGAACGAAATTATGTATTTTAACAATGAATAACAATGTTAATTATTCTGTAATAATTTATAAACATTATTCAAGTAGATTAAAAACATTTAGGTATATTATGAATTTTAATTTACGTAATGACATTTTCTAAGTACGTATGGATTAAAACGATTAATACCTACTATCTATTTATACTACAAAACTATTCATAATGTTTTACGGTATTAAGTATTTGCTGTATGGTGCTATTAATTTAAGAGTTAATAACAATAAATAATAATATAATAATGTAGGCATAAATATTAATCATATATAATTATAATAATTTAATACCAATTCATAAATAATGATAAAATAAAATAAATGCAATGTTTGTTTAAATTAAAAATAAAAACAACCTACCGTACTACTAAAAGTAAATTAAATTACTTTAATAGGTGTATCAAAAAACATATCATGAAATATACTTAGTTATACATACTACATATACGAGTATATAGGTTGATAAGTCTATAACATATCTCCGTGCATCTCCATTATTTCACCAAAACTTTAAATAAGTACATATTAAGTTATAGCTCATAAACTACTTGTCTGAATTTCGATTTTTATGTATCAAAATACACCAAAAAATATTCTGGTTCAGAACATGAAATTAAAAATGTTGTCAGTAAATAGTTATAAAAACATTAATATATTTTCAAATAATGTCATAATGAGTTGTTTGACAAATCGGTTTTATATTATATTAAAAAAATGTATCTGCATTTAAATGATATTTAAATTATTTTTAGAAGACATTTAGACCAAATGCATTTATCATATTAGGTATATTATTATTATTCTCTACAACTTTTGAACAGAGTGATTTTACTGCAAGGCTACTCATAAACCTAAAATAAACTATTTTGTATGATTACGTTTTGTGCATGTTGCGTATGGGCTAGATAGAGAGAGAGAGAAAGAGAGAGGGAGAGAAAACAATTAATGATGCGTTGAATTAA
This sequence comes from Aphis gossypii, assembly GCF_020184175.1. NCBI lineage: Eukaryota > Metazoa > Arthropoda > Insecta > Hemiptera > Aphididae > Aphis > Aphis gossypii. The sequence continues at coordinate 61,859,173 of NC_065533.1, forward strand.
TCTCGAAGTAGCAAAACCAGAGTGGGAGACTGGAGACAATTAAGGACGTCCCATTAAGCCTCTGGAACTACCAGGGTCGCATGGTCAAATACTCAAATGTCAATGTTCCTGACAAGCCGTCCGATGCACGACGGTATGTATAAATAATTATATAAGCCGCGTACTCTCGAGATGGAAATAATTTATTTTCAATAATTCAATATTATCTTACACATAGACGTGTCCAAACTTCGATAGCCGAAAAAGCACATCAAATTTTTAAATCGGATAACCTATTTTTTTTATTTTTTTTTTTTTTGTCATAGGTAAAGAAATACTTGCAATATGCTATTTAGCTATAATTACGAATTGACTAAAGAAAACAATTAATAATAATTGAACACAAATACTAAAAATCTGTAGTAATTACGTTACTTTTTTGGCATTGATATGATGTATTATATCTGTATAAAAAATGCAATAATAATTATAATAAAAAATTAAATTAAAACATAATAATTTTCTCAACTTATTAAAAAAATTGTAAAACTGAATTTATAGTATAAAGTATTATAACAATAATAATACGAGTTGTTCAGTTATGGTGGAAGTCTATTACAATTTATTTATTACATTTAAATCGCGTTTTTATAAAAGCATACCTACTTAAAACTATGTTGACTGCAATAATAATAATAATGATAAAAAAAAACACAATAAAATAAATATAATACAATAACCAAGTAAATCGATAATATTGAGTCCTTAATCAAGCCAGTACCCAGTGATATGTATTTTAATTTATTCTGTGGTAATGATATGTAATTTTACATTTGTTCGGTATTAGTTTTTTTTTAGTTAAATAAATTGATAATTATTAGAAGTAGGTATACTTAGATTTTTTCGTAATTATAATCATTATACTAATACAAATATAAATAGGTTTAAATACATTTTTGGTATATTATATATAGTTTTAATTCTTATTTAATTCTTGTTTTTCTGAATTTCTGATTGCATATCGACAAATTGCTTAATTTATGGTCTGTAAGTACGGCCGTTGTCGATACCGTGCTATAGTATTATCACTAAAATCTATTGACAATTTTTTAGTGTAATACTGCAATCAGACCTATGTAAGAAAACAAATATGGTGAATCGAGATTTTATGATGCATGTTACCTACTCAGACCGCCTCTATTATAAACGATGAGATTTTTACAAAAAATTAACTTGCTCTCAGATATTTTAAAATCAAAGCATAGGACAGGTGTCTTTTTATTTTTTTTTGTAAACAATCTCGACGTGACGCTGATAGTTTTGGTGACGTCAATGGCTATTGATCGGAAAGCATTTGCTGATTGTCATGACAACCCTATGCCGCTGGTAAAATTTACCAAAAATTTATTTTAATGTTTTACTTTCAAACACGTTTTAAAAACTACACTCACTACGATAAAATGGTTTTTGTTCTCATATTAAATATGAGAAGGTTAGATTAGCAAATGTTGCTTGCATTTTATCAGCAGGGTATTAGGTTACAATATTTATTTTTAAACTGTGCAAATCGCAAATTAAGATACAGGCTGTACTGCAGCTACGTAAGTATTACTAATATAAATAAGTGGTAATTGTAATAGTAATATTTTTTTTTCAAAAATAAATATAAAATACAAAACATGTTTTGAAAAATAAAAGCTTGATTTTTTTTCTTTCATTATAGATATTTCTTTATTGTTATTATTATTATTTCAAACTTAAGTCTATTCTTTAACAACCCTCATAAGTACCTACGTTTCTAATATTGTAATATTTGGAATGTGATACATAAAAATTATTTTTTGTAACATGAATGAAAAACCTCGTTGGATTACAAATTGGCATGTGTAAGATGAATTCCATCATCCTACCTACATATTAATATCAAAATTATTAATGAATTTGGTATACATCACAAAACATTTTTTATAAAAAGAACAAAAAAAGTTGTCGTTTTAAAAAAAATAACATTTTCATGATACAATAATAATATTAAAAAAATAAATAATGCTTAATTAATGTATATTGAAATACCTATAGGTACCTATATATAGTAAACAGCCACACAGGTACTTCAGTACTTGTAATAAATAAATTAAAAGTTAAATAGTTACGTTTAAATACGAATTATATTTATTATATTATCTAAATATATGTTAAAATTATATTTCCAGTCCTCTTAAACCTCTTAAAATAAAATCGTAATAATATTTAAAATATACTCGTTTTAAGACATGCATTTTTTTTCCAATAACATATTATATGAATTTAACCCACAACTTCAACCATTGCTAATTTAAACCAAACATATTTTTTTAGTGTTGTAGACAATGTGTATTGTGTATATCACTAGTTCCTAAAGAAGTTATCGTCTATTGGTTGAACTACGCGAGTTGTCAAACAAATCTGATTCGTTAGCATGAAAACGTCTTTGTATCTAGGCATATACGAGTACCTATAATATTCACGTCCGTCATGCGGCGGCGGATGACCTCGAATTTCTAGCAATGAATTAGCATATCTAAGTAGTTGCAAAAACATAGTGGTGGCAGTTGAGCAGTTGTCGGTTCCACCTCCATCATTGTGGTTTTCAACGTTAATATGTAAATAATTATAACCTCAGTTTACCATCACAGAACCTAATAAGTTTGCACGCATATAACACACCGCGTGGTATGCCGATATACATAAATATCTATACCTAATTTATTACTGTCATAGAATTTAAGGGGAAATTTTGGGGGAACCAAAAGTAAAAAATTCTCAAAATTATTCAAAATACCAAAGAAAAACAAAAAAAAAAAATTATTTAAAAAAAACGATATTTTTACCCTAAAACCAATATTCGACCAAGTCAATTTTGTTTTTTTTTCTGAATAATAAATAAAAATAAATAATAAAGTTATAGATATTTTAGAACACATATACACGCACATCAGTGATGAGTTACAATTAATACAATTATCGTTTCACTCGCATTAGAATATAAAACAAAACAATTTTATTATTGTCTTTAAATGTTACGATAAGTTAGTTCACTGTAATATTATAACTGACGAAACATTGTGATTTATATTATGCTATTTAATAAATAGCATATATTGTTATATCTAATCATAGATCAAAAGCTATGCCCTAATGGCTTTATGCATGCGTGGATACAACATTACAACTGTAGAATAAAAAAAAAAGTTTCTATCATGTTACTGTTTCAAAGTAGGTACATGTTGTTTCATTTCACCGTCGTTAGGTTAGGTTACCATTTCGTAGATTTTTTTTCCGTGGAATTAATGCGCAAGCGTTTTCCACGGCGTCGTCGATTCAAACCAAAAAAAAAAGATTTTTTTTTTTAATTTAAAATTATATTATTTTATAATATAAAATAATTTTCAGTTAGATTTTGTTAGTATACATTATATCAAACAATATTTTAATTATGAAAATAATAATATAATTATCATTATCATAAATAATTGCATTATTTGCATTTATATTTCAGAATGTAAATAATATAGGTAGGTATACCCGGTACACTACTACATTATGTGTTAAATCTACGTTGCACGTTGTTTACAAATCAATATTCAATAACTGAATAATATAATAATACAAATAATCATATAAATTATAAAGTAATAGAAAAAAATTGATAAAAAATAATTTGGGAAACACACATCAGGCAACGAAATAATAAAGGGGAATTAATTGGCTTCAAAATGGAATACGATCGAACAAAAATAACGTTTATATACATACTTCATAATATAATATACCGATTACTAGTGTTCATAATTTTGGACTATTTTAATAGGTACCTACCTAGAGCAATACCAGATAACATTGTAAAATATTTATTAATAATAATTGTTTTCCATTTATTCGGTTTTAATAAATCTAATGACCGTTTGATGCAATGAAATTTACAAACATTTTGAACACTCTGTGATCTGTATAACCGTCTTTGAATCGTCCTATACACACAATGTTACAATACGGCACTTAACATATTTCGACCCCTAAAAATGTGATGAAAAAATAAACGTATATTATACATACATTATATTATATTAGTACTACATAGACCCTTGGGTCGTCTGTGGGTGGTCGATGGCAAGCAGTCGGACGCTAAACATATTTTCCTCGAAATCGAATTCCTTACAGAAAATATAATACTGCGCAGTTTATTCGTGTTTTTGTCAACCCTCCGTTTACAAGCAGGTGCGTAAATGATGGCGCCTAAAATTGCTATAGTATTACCACTATATAGTATATACAGGCACAAATTGAACATTTAAAATTAAATAATAATTTAAAATAAATAAGCGTTTTGTACCATAAATAACTAAAATATTCATTAATTATCGTTTATCACTTAATCGGTTTTAATAAATCTAATGACCGTTTGACGCAATGGAATTTACAATGGCGGACCTCCTTCTAATATTATCATTTATTACTAATTTATAAGTTTAATATCAAATTTAAAATTTATATTGTAGTATCATATTGTCAAGAACTCAAAAATAAAAGTTGTGATTCCTATATTTACACTAATAAGTATTATGAAAACATTATCAATAATCAATAACAATTTTATGCGACCCGCGAGCAGCAAATGTGCGATGCTTGGGCGATGTTTAAAGTCGCTCGTCATAACTATGATCAGAATAAAAAAACTAAGAAGATGGAATACAATAATAATACTGCCGCCGGGGCGATGATTTTAATCGCACGATATGTGCACGGATTCCGAATTTGCGTGTGTTTATTAATAACTTTGTGCTGTCGTAACATAATAACTAAATAATATATACAATAATTTATATGTATTTAATGGATTTAATTAATTAACTATTATTAATATTATTTGTGTTCGATACTTTCCATAAATAAGCAATTTTATATCGCCCAAAGCACCCGAGTCGCCACTGAGAATTTACAAACATTTTGAACACTCTGTATTCTGTATAATCATCGTTAAATCGTCCTATACATACAATGTTACAATACGGCCATGGCCGGATTAAGGTTTTTGCCACCCATAGGCTGAAATCCTCTTACCATAAAAGATATTTTCTATTTCGTTTCGACCGTTAAAATTTGCCGCCCTAGGCTTTAGCCTAAACAGCCTAAGCAGTAATACGGCACTCTACATATTCGACCCCTAAAAATACTAAAAATACGATGAAAAAAAATAAACGTATTATATATTATACCTATAGTAATACTTAGTATTATATAGACATGTGGGACGTCTGTGAGTGGTTATTGATTGCGAACAGCCGATCGCTAAATGTATTTACCTCCAAATCGAATTCCTCATACAGAAAATATAATACTGCGCAGTTTATTCGTTTTTTTTTTTGTCAACCAGCTGTATACCAGCAGACAGCAGTGCGTAAATGGCGCCAATTGCTATAATATAACCACTATATATATAGGCACAAATTAAACATTGGAAACGAAATAATAATATAAAATAAATAAGCGTTTTGTACCAGATAACATTGTAAAATATTTATTAATTATCGTTTTTCACTTAATTGGTTTTAATAAATCTAATGACCGTTTGACGTTTGACACAATGGAATTTACAAACATTTTGAACACTCTGTGATCTGTATAATCGTCTTTATAAATCGTCCTATATACACAATGTTGCAATACGGCACTCAACAGTCAACATATATTCGACCTCTAAAAATGTGATGAAAAAAATAAACGTATATTATATTATATTAGTACTATATAGACCTGTGGGTCGTCTGTGGGTGGTCGATGGCAAGTAGTCGGTCGCTAAACATATTTTCCTCGAAATCGAATTCCTTACATAAAATATAATACTGTGCAGTTTATTCGTGTTTTTGTCAACCAGCTGTTTATCAGCAGACAACAGTGCGTAAATGGCGTCTATACGACGCCTATTGCTATAATATAACCACTATATACAGCCGAAAATTAAACATTAAAAACTAAATAATAATTTAAAATAAAGAAACGTTTTGTACCTTAGCTGTTATTATTCCTACATATTTATTTTGAGTTAGGTATAAGACTTCAATAATTGTATACCTCATAAAGTCATAACGTAATTATTTTATATGAGTTATCTTGAAGCTAAATATCTATTATTTTAACGAAAATAAAATAAAAACAAAAGTTTCGTTTTATTATCACTATAGACTATATATCGTTAACATTTGAAGTTAGGTTAACCTTAAGGTTATAGTTATATAGTGCAGGTATGCAGTTAAAGTCAACTTATAAACCAACTCGATTAAATACATTAGTACCTATTGAATACTATAAAATATATGGGTACCTATATATGTTATATAAATGTGTACCTATAAATATAATATTTTGGCTGTTATTGATGTATATTATTCCGCTAAATATTTATATTAATGAATGGTTATTACAATACTACTTATATTAGACTATATTGGTTGATTTAATTGTAATGCATAAAATTTAAATTATTTATATTTTACAACATATTATTAGGTAGGTACTTATAAATTATAATATATATATTACTATACATATTAATACACCTATTGTTAGTGTAACTGAAATTAAAAAAGTTATCAATTATAAAATAAATTGAACAATGTGGTGATATTTTTAAAAATTTAAAGGAGAGTTAAATAAAAATGGTTGGGAAACACTGATTTATACTACCCTAAACCATACAAAAACCATCTGCAGACATGTTATTTTGTTAGGTGCATACTCGGGCTACACAATATCGTACATTGTACAATATCGATTCTATTCATCGAATATAATATGTCGGGCTTCGTTTGTAAATACTAACATTTTGAACTCTATAACAGAATAAAATTATTCATTGTTATTCACCCTCTTGTCCCGAAACTGGTTACGATTTGTTCAAGCTGTCCGAGGTCGGCGGGGTCGTTAAAAACGATTGGAGTAGTGTACGAGATATAACAACATAATATTTTATCAAGTATAATGTTTATTGTATACAGAACGCTCACCATATTTTTTTATTTTAATAATAAAAATATGTAGACACGCATTTGTTTAAAATCTAATTCTTAAAATTATTTAAATAACATTATATTATAATCGAATATTATAGTTTTTCTATCATTTAAAAAGTAGGTATCTTGTAAGTAATACAGTCTACTGTTTTCAAAATATAAAAACCACTAGTCCACTCTATTTATTTTAAATTATTAGATGATTTTTTTGAAATCAATATATCATAACATCCACTTAGTCAAACATATGGTAGAAGTAACCATATTTAAATAAGGATGATTCCTGTGCAATTACATCGAGGCACTGTAATACTGTACACTGTACAGCATATTAAAATACGCAATGTTAAAATTTCGACCAGATCTGAGAGTACTTATCTACAGATGAGTTCAAATTTTACTTACCAGCCACAATGTTTTATATACAAAATATACCTATATTTCATAATAATGTATGAATGTTGATAATTGATATTATATATATTAATTAATTTTTATGTATGTAGATATTATTTCACGCCGGCCCGACAGGTATTTTACACGCTTTTTATGGGTTTTTTGCTTATATAATAACTTATTAGATATATTCCCGTGCGGGGTTTTTCGGACGATCGATAGGTATGTATAATATGCGCAATCCTATTAACTCATGAGTCAATATAACGTCTCGTTCTCATATCGATATATCTTAATTATGGTATTACGCATTCTAAATAAATATTTAAGCGTTGATAAATGATATTAATTAAAATTTTATAATGTTTTAGTTTTAATTAACGATAAACGCAAAACTTATTTAACGTTTTGATTTTAAATAACATGAAACGAATATTTTTACAAGCCCTGCTATAAAAACATCGTTGGATATTATGAAATGTTATGTATTGCTGTAGTTTTCATGACTCACGGGTTTAAAATAATAATTGTGAAAACTAAGCATTTAAATAAACTATCAACATTTTTTACAAGTTCACAATATTTAAAGTGAATTGTTTATTTAAAATAGCTATACTCATGCACTTCGTTGTCCAAAAAAAATACATTTGTGTTAATTTAGTTGCCTAATGCTAACATTTAGTAGAACGTGTGTGTATAAATAATATTTTTTGTTTTCTAATTTAGCGTATAAACGGTATTTCCGATGTATAAACTTAACATATCTGCTGTCCCGCCTATCGTTAATTAATTTTTTTTGTCTAATAAGTAGCAGCATTTTTTTTAAAAACTTCTTTTTTTTTTATTAAACGATCCAACCTTAGTTTTCTATTCATTCTGATCCAAAATCAAACAACTCACAAAGTTTCAATAGTTTAAATCAAAAACAACAAAAAAAGTTTTCATACTATTATACTTTATTAACTATTCACTAAATATTACTAATTTTTAATAATAACTAATAATTGGTATCTTGGATGAAGAAAAAATATCTTTATATGTACGTAACTCAATCTTGGCCAAATTTATCGGAAGAAAACGGATTAACTTTTCTCACAAAGGTGACATTTTAATTTTCGTATACATAAATTATATTATTAAATTAATATTTTTTATTTATTTATTTATTTTTTTAATATAATTTATATAAAATATAATTATAATTCAATACTACACTATAACTATATAGTTATAAATAACGGTTAGTACCTACCTATTATTTATTTAGTTTTATTTATGAATTTTATTTGTATGAGTTATGATTTATAATTTACAATAATTAATGCAATATCTAAAATATTATCAGACTTTCAGCATCCATTTTCGGGAAAGTTTGTAAAATGCATGATAATTCGTTAATAATATTCTATTTGGCACCTTCACTGGAAATGCCGTCACTAGGTATGGAATTACCAATGAAGTAATCGCTAAAGAACAACTAGAAGACCTTCTAAGGCAAAAAATACAATCTGCTGGTTTAATTGTTGACAAAAATATACCATTTATAGCCGCCTTCTCTGACGGAATACTGGACGATGAATCGTTAATAGAAATTAAATGTTCAGCTGATGCCAAAGAACTTGCACCAGAAGATGCTATACAAAGTAATAAAATTAAATACTGCTCAATTAAAGATGGGACATGGTACTTAAAACGCAATATTGATAATTATTATTATCAAGTTCAGGGTCAACTGCACATCAGTCAAAAGATTATAAAATATTGCTATTTTTGTGAATGAACCCCAAAAGGTAAACACAAGTTATTAAAATTATATATTTATTTAAAATATATGTATTAAAATACAGTAATCATTACAGGTTTGATGTACAAAAAAAAAAATCAAAATTAAAACGTTTTATTTAGAAAATTTTTTACCTATCTTAATTAAAGAAAACTTAATGCAATGAATCTATCAATACTTTTTTTTTATCTTCAAAATAATTGTATATTATACATCTAAATTATTATATTATATTATTTTTATATTATTAATTAAACCCATGAATGTATTAATTGTATCTATCATTACTTATTTGTTTATTTTAATTTGTATTTATTGTAATTCATATTAGGCTGTCTACAGTATTTTTATTAATTTTATAATATTTTTTAATTTTAACTAGGTAATAGGTATTATTATAATAATATCATAAAAACAGATGCCCGTATGAATAGTGTAACATAAATATAAACATATTATAACAATAATAATTGTTTCTTTTGATTATTATCGTAGTTCCAGAAATTGGTATTTTGGATAATGAACGGGTGACAGTATGATAAAAGCGATAACGAATTACACCCGCTAATGTTCATTTATTACTCACAGATAGACAAAGCCAAAATGTTCATGTTATACAAATTGCCTAAATATTACTCCTTAAAACATGATACGCTAGAGCCCCTTAACGTATTTTCTGATAATTTAAAAAAAAACTAATAATTCGATTTTTCATTAACTTATATAATCAAAAATAAGCTTAAAACCTTTCTCCACGATCTATTTTCTTTGAAAAAAATAAATAAAGATAATCGAATAAGTAAAGAATATGTGTGACAAATATTTCCATTTTCACATTTATATATAATATACCTATAGGTAGATTACAAAATAACATACTGCGCTTATTGATACTTCTAAAGACGTAATTCCAATATTTTGCAATTGAAAATCGGATTACTTTCATCATAAATAAACTTTTATTATATTACACAGGTGACAATATGACAGGTTTATTTTAGTACTTACGGCTTACCCAATTTAAAATATCACCACACGTCACTACTATACATCTATCTTTTATATTTAGGTTTTTTGTTTTAAGCATAGATTAAAATATACTAATAAACTATATATACGGTATAAGGTCTATGAATTTGCACCAAAATGAAATACCTCTTCAATAATCTATATGTATTTTATTATTTTGTTGGTACCTAGGTATATTTATTAATAAATAAATATTATTTTAAATTATAATATTATATTATATTATTAATATTTTTTTGCTAAATACACATTGGTTGGTATCATCGTTGATATCAAGACTGAACGGATTTGACATTCGAATAATACGATAATAATAATTGTTTTTCAGGATTTCTAATTTTCCCTCTGTCATATCTAATAATCAGTACAATGCTTTATTCCGATACATCGTAATTGCATAATAATGCAATGTTTATTATATTTATTAATCTCTGCAGAAACAATGAATTTATTGTATTAAATATATTAGCTGCCGGCGGCCTTGAGTAATATTTTTAAAACGTATTGTTGGAATTAAAATTGCGAAATTTATGAAATATAATGAACATTGTCTCGAAACAATAGCGTACGCAGAATTCGTTTATGAGGTGTTACCATTTATGTAAACAAGACATGTTATAAAAAATGTAATATTAACTATATTAAATGTAATAGTCCATAAAAAAAATCAATAAACATATTTTACTTAAAGGGTTAAACAACTTAAACATCAAGTAATATATAATATTTAAAAACAATGATCATGTGAATATTATGAAAAAATTATGATTTTTTTTTTTAACATTTTTGTATTTATAATAATTTTGTAGTGTTTTAATTGTTTTTAACATTTTGTAATTTCTAGATAATTTGGTTTTAATAGTATGAACCTATATAGAAAGTTAAGACGAATTCGTATTGTTTAAATCAACATAATAATGTAAAAAAGGGGTGGTCAAGTGGGTAACGCTCTGCTGTATAGTAGGTGTCGAGTGGAGTTCTGATATTTTTTTGACACCTTTGATATAAATACAAACATTTTTATGAATTTTCAACTACAAAATTGCTTGTCATTTTTCATGATTTTGATATATTTCGTAAAAAGTTGAACTTTAAACATTTGGTTAAAAATTGTGACTAACGTTTTTTGATTTTAACACTGATACAAATATTTGGTGAAAATTTCAAATATTTATAGTGATTTCTTTTAATCGTTTTTAAGTTACAAGTATATGAAAAAAATCGATTTGTCAAAAACTGGTTTTGCGTAAAAAATGCCGTTTTTCCGTCACTTTTTTGCTGTTTTTTCTCACTTTTTGAATTCCGGAAACTTTTTACTTTTAGCCTCTATAATGCACCAATAATATTCAATTTTTCATCGAAAACCACCCCTGAAGTTTTAAATAGAAGCATTATTTCGATAAATTATGGGTACACGAACAAAAACAAAAAAAAAAACACATTTTTGTAAAATCAATACATTTATCACTCCTTTCAGAATCTAAAATATATCTAGATTTTGCAGTACAAAAATAAATAAAAAATAATTGAACTCAATGTAGTGCCTTTACAGTCTGTCTAGTCTTTAAATATTTTATTTGTTATTTCCATAAATTGTTCTTATTATTCTATTTTGTAACAGATTAAATAACAACTTAAAAAAAAAATTTAGTATCTGTAGCTGGTAAGTAATAATATTATCAGATAACGATACACAGCAAGCTATGAAACGAAACTTTTGAAATTCGACATGCGAATACATAATATGTACTACATCGAAAGAATCGAAGGATTATTAATTATTATTATAAATTTTGTAATTAAGTAATTAAAATAATTATATTTATATAATAGAGTGGAAATCTTTGATAATACAGAATGAATGTAAGACGATAAACATGTTTAGCCGTTTAGGATATTTATATGAATATTGTATAAAATTTAAATTAAAATATAAATAAGAACTATGGACTATAATGGTAAAGTTTTGAAGTTAAACTGAAGTATCATAAAACCATTTGAAAAGTTAAATGCAAAAATAGACAAAAACCACATACTTCATCGGGTCTTAATATAGTACAATACTGCTAACTATTTTTAATCTATAGGTATACTAATCAGCAGTGGCGGCTCGTGTGCTTTGAAAGTGGGAGGGCGATATAAAATTGCTTATTTATGAAAAGTATCGAACAAAAATGATATTAATAATAGCTAATTAATTAAATCTAGTTAATACATATAAATTATTATTTATTATATATATTGTTTAACTATTATGTTACAACCGCTCAAAGTAAATAATAAACACACGCAAGTTCGGAATCCGTGCACATATCGGACGATTAAAATCATCGCCCCGGCGGCAGTATTATTTTTGTGTTCCCCTTCTTAATTATTGTATTCCGATCATAATTATGACGAGCGACTTTTAACGTCGCCCAAGCATCACATTCGCTACTCGCGAGTCCCGGAAAATTGTTATTGGTAATCGATTCTTAGAAGCTACAGACGCTACAGTGTTGAATGATTTATTTTATTTTCTGATAATGTTTTCATAATATTTATTAGTGTAAATAGGAAACACAACTTGTATTTTTAAGTTTTTTGACAATATTATACTACAATATAAATTTTAAATTTGATATTTAACTTATAAATAAGTAATAAATGATAATTTTAGAAGATGGGATCACCCAATCGCCCCTATTTACGAGCCGCCACTGCTAATCAGATATTTACTGAAAGTCAAAATCTTTCACAAAGTTTACCAAAAGGGGTTTGGTAAAAGCAATTTTTATATAAATAGTAATATGATTACAATCCAAAATGCAAAAAATTCCTTGTATTTGCAATTTGCAAACATAAATATTAAATACAATTGTTATTGTAAAATTAAAAAAAATATTTAGAATAATTTAAATGTAATAATTTTTGATAGGCATTGCAGTGACGATAATTTCTTGTAAGTTGTAGGTTATAAATAATATAACTTACATTTAAAAATATATAAACTGTAGTAGTAAAATGTTTGATTTTTAAATAAAGCAACCTTAAAAATAACTTGTACGTGTTTAACCAAATAAAGTGTGTGGTTTTTATATTCATTATTCAACGATAATAATGACCACGCAAGGAAATCGTTTTAAAGTCATCAAACTACGTCGTATAATTATAATGCACTTATATAGTATCGTCAATAATAGGATTATAATAATATGATTTTATCGATCATGTAAAATCACTAAAATCCATTAAAATTTTTCAAACCGTATATTCTTTAGTTCGATCGTTTGATAAAGACGTCCTTGAATTCTAAAAACGTGTAATTTGTATCGTAGTTTGATATATTATGCACTACACACTATACACATAACACAAGTCACAAAATACATACTAATGTAATATGTAAATAATGTACTATATATTATATACTAAGTGTAATGACGAATTTAACTTAACATTTTGGGCCCTGTTTTTATTGTTTTTTCCAAACACATGACACATGTCTAGTCTATATAATACGGGCCAAACCGTACAATATATTATTATCATGTGTGTATCATAATAAATAATAATATTATATTATTATTTATTATACTGCAGTAGTACTACATATAAGAATAAGAGAACCTCCTCTGCCTATATTAATAATTTGGTAAGAATCCATACACCGCCTTGTTATGCATGCCTTATATAGTTATTACAACAACAAGCTCTGTTTGTAAAGGAATAGGAAACAGTATGACGAACAGTGACGGTTAAACATTAGGTATGAGGAGGATGATTATCCCATGACCCTTTTTTCAATATTTATAACGATTTATATTATATAATTGTAAATAATCAACTATAGTAAATTTCCACATAATATAAATAATATGTCCTTAATATGTCTTATAAGTTATGACTATGTTATATTCAGTATATTATTATACACCGTGTCACTGACCACTATGCATAGTTATAGTATAATATAATTACCTATCTAGACTCAAGTTTAAGAATTACAGGCTATTTTTATTATTTATATTAAGTTGTTTGTACAAAATATACAGATTATGGGAAGTAGGTACCTCTCTCGAGGTACACCCTCCTCGCACGGCTCGTGCATGGGCCGATACGTATATACGTAACCAGGTCATTACTCCTAAATTAGTTGATTTATTGATTCACGATTAATAATTTATTATAATCTTTTGTCATAACTCATCGCCGTTTTTTACCTTTCGTATAAGTAATGTGTCGTACTATGTAATCTGCCTGTGTCTACTATTCATCTGTAGTATTGTCTATTTTACTGCTTTACCTATTATGTCTAGTAAAAGTAAAATAACTAGCTATTTTGCTGCAAGTTACTTTACCTCTAAATACTCAGTAGTCAGTGGATAATAATAGTGCTTGTTAAAAAATCAGCCACACTCCCCCCCCCCCACTATGATAAAATCATTTGACCGCCACTGGTGACAAAGTGCCTATATCTTTGTATAGAAAAAAACAGTAGGTAATAAACTTCAGTTAGATTTTTTACATTTAAATTATTAACTGAGTAGGCATAAGAGAAAAAATATACAAAATCTTTTTTTATCCGTTTGCTGATTTTGGCTAAAGTGCATTTTACCACTCCACTGATCTCTCGCAGGTACATATATAGACGTAGAGTACGATACACCGGCTAGTTGTGTTCAAACATAGATACCAACGATTCGAGTTGACATGAGATATAATGTATGGGTACAATATAAATTAACATACTAAGTTCTAAAAAGTAAAAAGTTTATAATAGTTTTACCAAGTAATAAGTATACTACCGTCATGCTACTTTCCGACGAGTAGCTCACAAGTCATAGTTTATAGATAACTACAATTAAAACAAATTAATATATATTATTTAAAACTACAGACTATCGTAGAAATTCACTAAGCTCTATCGATGTAAGTTTTTGAAAACCTATAGATCACGCCTTCATACCTAAACTGCTAAAGCTCTGACAAGGATAAAATACCTTAATAAATAGTACCTATAATAGGCATATTTTGTGTTGTATTCTAAATAAAGTTTACGCACATAGCAACGAATGTAATAATAAGGTGTTTTATCTTTTATTTATGTTTACAAATTGTATCATTCTTCGTTCAAGTACCCCAGAATTAAGTCCAATAATCACATCAGAAACTGTAATTGTGCCTGTGAAGAATAATGTTTCAGACAACATTTCAAGGGCCATTATTCACCGCGTACTATAGCGTCGGCAGTCGTCCGCTGGATAATTGGGCAGTTCAGGTGCGTGCATAGATCCGTCGATAAAACAGCACGTATTCCATAATATGCGAATAGTAAAAGTAAAATGCAATACCTAAAGCCTAAAGTTGGTCCAAACTAAATATAATGCATCACGTACACAACTATAGTGAAATACAGTGGACGATCATGAGTTATGATAGAAAATATTCTGGGATAAGATTTAAATTATAAAACATAAACTCAAAGATGGACAAGTTAATGAAAATAATTAACTGTGCAGGCTAGTTAAGTTAATTCAATTAAATTTCCTTTAGTTACAGTTAAAAGTTAACAAAAAAAAAAAAAAAATTGCCTAGATAAGTTAAAAGTTAAGATGGAAAATAAAATTAACTTAACTCAGTTAAAAAAAGTTAATTTTTTTCAAGTCAATTAATTCATGTCATAAATTGCACTAGTATTTTGATTTGTACAAAAATTTACCAAGACTGTGTAAACATAAAATTTAAAATTATTATTATAGTACATACTACATTGTTACTAGAAACTTATAGGCTACATTTATACATAAAAAAATTTAAATTAACTTAACTATAAAACAATGATAATTAACTATAAAATGCTAAATTAAAACAATATAAAATTTAACTGAATAAGTTAATAAGTTAAATACAAAAATAACTAACTAGTTAAGTTGAAAAGTTAAAAAAATTAACTTTTTAACAAGTTAATGCCCACCACTGCATGAACTCCGTACAATAGGTAGGTAATGAATAAGAAAAACCCTTTTATTACATACACTTAATATTCAATTTAATATTTTTTCTGATCTCCTAAAAATTTATTGACGACAATTTATTAACATTCCATTTTTTTTCCTCTTCGAATATTAGGTACGCAAGTAAAATAAGTTTTTTTTTCATTACAATCATGGAAATTTATTGTACCAACTGAATTGACATTTTCTAATATATTTACCATCTTGACATGTTAATAATAAATGAGGAGTTGGTAATTAAGTGTTATTTGATTTTTTTGTCGTACGTTAAAATATTTTTATTTATTTTATTTAAAATAATTTACAATCTGTACAATAATTAGTATAATAAGCAAATAGTGAAGTATTAAAATACTTCTAGTATCATAATAATAGTACCTATATATGTGAGTACTCATGTTACACAGTACTTACACACACCAAAGGTACGAAACACATATTATTTACAGGTTAATAATATAATCGTTCTTAAATGTATACAATTATTTACAACGGCAAATACCTACCACTAAATATGTTGCCTCAAATAATAATAATGATAATAATGAATATATAAACAAAATAAGTAAAATGCGTATTAAGAGTATATCAGCGCTTTGTTTGTTTTCTTTTATGGTTTACGTTAAAAACAAAAAACAAAACGTATTCACGTAAAAGATTTTTAAAAAAATGTTTTTTTTATGTTTTTGAGTTATTTTGAAGTAAAATAATCTATAACAACAATTATAGAAAATAATGTTTTTTAGGGTATGACATATTTAAATATTCTCGAAATAATTTAATATCCATTTAAATTTTCAACATTTATTTTTATTTTTAAATTTTAATAGGTATAATAAAATCAAATAATAATACAATTTAAAACCGATATGTCAAACCTCAAAAATACGATATTATCCTATATAATTTTCCTGATAGATAATTTTACTCTAAGCCTACTAAAAAACCATATATATATAATATATTAATATGTTGGTATGTTGCGTGTGGGTCTGAGAAAGAAACAAATATTGTACAATTTTTTTTTAACAACCTAATCTGATCATCGTTTTGTATGTTGTACACACTCGTTACACTTCGTATTTCAGTGCAAAGAAGGAGAAATGCAACAGGTTCTAGACGACATAATGAAGTCCAACGTGCTCCAAATACAGTCGCCAAACGTAAACGCCTGCTTTATAACCTGTCCATTGAATTCTAAAGGTTCGCTGGGTGTTCGGTTGCCGTTTGTGACGTTGTTGATGAAAAACCTAGGTCGATTTTTTACGTTTGAGTTCACGGTAGGTACTTACTGAATAATGTAAATGTATAAGCTTCTATAGCGCATGCTCCTATTACCTTTGACTAGATTTTAATATGTCACAATTATTATTACTTACTACATTATAATATTTGCGCCTCATAATACAGATCAATATATTTTATTATAAAAAGCAACTAAAATTAAAATTTTAATAATTGACAGAAATATTTAAAAGGGCATAGTTAGTTTTAAAAATGATTTTAAAACTTGCTCACGAAAATGAAAAAATATTTAAAAATGTAAAATATAACACCGTTGTTACAATTGAACAGATTTTGGACAGCGAAAACATTCGTCGACGTTTGCGCTTTAGCAACTATCACTCGATCAAAAAGCTGAGTACGTTCATGATTACGATGCCGGTTAGTACAGACGAGGGTTGGAACCAACTGATAATGAATTTGGCAGAGATCACAAACCAATCGTTCAAAACGACCTATGTAGAGACGGTCCGCGTACAAGTCCACGCAAACTGTCGTTTGAGGAGGATATATTTCAGTGATCAGTTGTACAAAGACGATGAGCTGCCAAAAGCTTACAGGATGCTCGGGACTAAAGACGCGAGAGAAAAACCGAAAAGCATGTTGAAGAAAAAGGCGGCAGTCGTTGACAAAAAATCGGCGGGCGATCAGTAGTAGAGTATGTTTCAAATGAATATCATCGAAACAAATAATAAAACACCTGACAGTGCGGAAAATGTCTTGTCCGCATCATCTGAATCTACGACGGAGATTTGCGTCGACATTATTTAGTATTGTGTTGTAAACAAACACTTATTGTAATTTTATCATAATATAAATTAATGAATAAATTACAATATAGACTGTCTGATATAATCTACGAATTCTATTATAGTTAATGCCGTTGATGGTAGATATTGCATAATATATGTGTTTGCTCCGAAGCCGCTCCTGCGATTAATGCGATTTGCGGCAACGACTCGCGGGATGCTGGAATAGGGAAGGGTACCTAAGATATTACAATAATAATATTAAATATTTCAAAACTAACAATATTTAATTTTTGTCACTCAAAAGGAAAACATTCTTTGGGACAAATACTTTATAAGGCTTACATCAGATTATATAACAACAAATTTTATTAATATCAAATAATAAAATTAAATATTAAATTTACAATAATAATACATACATACAATAGTAAAATCAAAGGGGCCCCAGTAAGACAGTGCCGACAAGTGGCGATATGGCTATATAGTGCACGCCGGGTTGGTTGGACAAAGCCTCAGGTACATAGACGGCGAGCGAATCCAACTGAGTGTCCGGCTTGACAGCTCGCAGAAGACAGACAAACGAGAGCCAAAAATGTCCGGTGCCGGGCTGTCTGGCGGCTGCAAGCTGGCTGCAGCAACCTCGATGCGTTAGACTATAGAGGATCCAACGAACAGCTCCAGATGGGGACACGGACTGACGGACGGCTCAACAGCCACGCGTGGTAGGTACGGCGAAAAAGGGCCTTTGACCAGGCAATCTACCTATATATATGGGCGGCACACGGTTAACGCACGATGAACCAGCCGACCGTTACGAAACAATAAACGGTTAATAAATATATTAGCGGCCCACGTTCAACGAACCAAACGATAAGACAGCCATACGAGGTGTAAGGCCGAAAAGGAGCAAAGGCGGCACAACGACTTAGCAATAACACGCGTTGTCCGCAGTCCACACACGCATTTTGGTGCGAACACAACGCGAGGCGACGAGCGAATGCAACTATGCGTAGGACTCGACCGCCTGGAAAAGACAGACCTTTTTCCAGCGACAGATAGCCAACGGCCAACAATCCAGTGATGGATGGCAGAGGGGGGGAAGTAACTTTATCGCGGACCTTCTAAAATACGTCGCGTCCGTGCTCGCTCAAACAATATGAATGAATGAATGATGACCACGTATGTATAAAATGTAATTAGTGTTTGAAAATGTCATGAAATTTAAAATTGTAAAATATTAAATAATAATAAAAAATATATATATATATACATAATAATAATAATATTATATATATATATAATAATAATATTAAATATTTTATTTTTTAAATAAGTTTTATTTTTACGTATAATTATCATAACATTCATAACTTATCTTCACAATTTTATAACATTAGGGAAACGGAAAACAATCATTAACTACTCATTAGTAATGATTTTTTTTGATCATTTATAGAGGTAACAATAAGTCAACTACGGTACTCTTTCAGTCTTTACATTAATATCAATGATTATATTCAGAACTTTTAGATTATAAATAATTGATAAATAACCATCATTAATATTTGAATGAGAAAAAATTTCAATGTTTCACGTTTTTGTGAAACATTTCATGGTATAGTGAAATACTTCAAAATGAAATATTTTATTGAATTAAAAATGCATTGGTAACATTAGCGTATATCGGAGTAGCTATAAACGACGGATACCTAACGTTTTCATTCGAGACGGAAAATGCCGGTCGACTTGCGTTTTGGCGGGCGAATGCCGAAGTAATAAAAACGCTAACTCCTTATTTTAAATTATTAGGATTGGCTATACTGATGACGAAAAACGCTGCGGAATACGGAGCGTTCGAAACGCGGCAAAAAACGCCGCGTAAAGCGTTGGCCTAAAATCAGGTGATAACGGACGTAGAAAAATGATTATCTCGGCGCCACCGTCGTGGCCCGGGCTAGTTTATTTTCCCACTTATTTGTTGATTCGTTCATTAGGTTCGTCTGATTATAGTATGAGCGTTGTCTCTTGGCGCTTGCTCAGTTGCTCATTCTCATCTTATTATGGCGATCGTCGTTAGTGTGTGTTGTATTTAATAATAATTGAACGTCTTTGTAATAGTATTATAGCCCTACTGCTTTGTAATCACGAATATTGATCTATCCTACTTCTTCGCTGTTTCGGTGCTGGTGCATATCGCTCTGTATTTCGGCATTGTCGGGTGTGATTTCGTTGCTTTTAATATGATATTGTAGATTCGACTCATAATGTGTGTCGAGGAACAATCATGTATGTCAATTGGTTGCTGAACTTCTGGGAAGATTTTCGACTAGAGTTTCTTAGACATGTCGTAAACACAACTGTATACGACCTCCAAAACAAAATAGTTTAATTGGCGTTCTTCAAGACTACATTTCAAGACTGAATATCATCACTTATGAGACTGATGAAAAAACCATTCGTTCAAGTATGTATATCTGTTATGTAATATTATGAGTTTTGTTTTATTTTGTATAGCCATGATTGTAATATTAGTGAATGCCGAATGATGACAGTGTTTGTTCTGTAATAACTTTTGATAAATTGTAATGTATATTATCTATACTATATGCAATTTCACGCTTTATTCAGTGATTCGTTTACATATGTCCTTTATTAAAAATAAAATAATAAATAAGTGTGTAATGTTTGTCTTACAATGTAAGATCTTACAATGTAACATTTGTCCTTACAATGATAATAATGTATAGGTACTTTCATTCGATGAAGTAGATTGTAGAACAATATTTGATAGGGTACCTAAATAATAGTATGATTTGAGTTTTATTTTGCTAATTTTTTGTTTCCCAATTGTATTATCATATAAATACTCACCTAAATAGACTAACAAGAATTAAATGATTCTGCTGTATATATTTCATGAATAATTATTATAATTTATCAGGTAAAATAATAAAGAAAGTGTTCACAGCATAAACGCGCTGGATTTTAATAAAATTGAAGAGCGTCTGATAAATTATTTGTAGAAATTATTTAGTACAATATTGATTGGTATGTCATATCGATAAATAAACTGAATAAATAATAGTTTGTGTATTATTATTCGTAAAGATAATTATTTTAAATTTAAATAATATAAACAAATTTGATGTTCAATTTTTATAATTTATGAGAATATATTTGTAACTTTTAAAACAATAAAAGTGTTATGGCCAATGTTCTTCAGATGATAGTCGGCAAAGCACAGGAAAATAAAAATAAAATCATTAACATTATCTTATCTGTAATTGTTAGTCGGAATTCAGTACCTTTTTTTGTCAATTATATTTGCCAATAGTGCATTTTATTTATAAAATGGAAAAATGGAAAACGCTTTATCAGGGGCTAGATTTCAGAAACTAATTAAAAACCGTCAAAAAGACATCTCAAATTGTTACAGTTAACACACAATGTTTATATTTGAATAATTATACTAATTGAATTTTATATTTTATAAAATTTGTTCTATTAATCATGAATTTATAACAAAACAATTTATAGATACTTATTTTTCACCACACACAATTTAATGTTAGTAGATACTAGAAATTTTAATCTTTTTAAAAATCCTTTATGATATAAAAATGTTAAATACCCTCTCTAAAAAATGTCGTCCTAGGTGTAGGTTTATGTCATCCACCTCTTGAACCAGACCTAACTTTTGCTATGTTTTCTTAAGTTAACTAAATAACTAGTATGTTGATTTTATTGTGTGAAATTCTGTTATTATTTCTATGTATAATATGGAGAATTACATATCCTGGAAAAAAGAATACCTGATGAGAAAATAAAACTATGACAAATTATTGTATAACGTTATTCAATTTTTTTTTGTATATTATAAAACTGTAAATTAATTTACCAATCAAATTTATAAAAAATTTTTTTCCAGATTAAAAATTATATTATAAAATAATATAATTTAGTGAAATAATCATTGTTCTTCATCAAAAACTAGAAAAACTTCAATATTTACAATGGTTTGTATCATTTTATTATTTTTATATAATTTATCACTAATAAACAACACGAAATAGTCAAAAAATAAGTTTTGGAAGTATAAGTCAAATCTTTAATTGGATATAAAAAATATTTTAATTTTATTAAGTTAATCATTGTTCTTAGTAATTTGTGTAAGATTTATTTTGGACAATTTTGTATTTTATTTCTCTTATTAATTTAATGTTATTATTATATAATACTATGATAAATAATTTAAAAGCTCTTTTTAAATATTAATAATTTTAAAATAATTAATTCAATACTTTATAGATCTTATAACTATCAATGTATCAAGGTATCAAGGTATCATATAACTATTAATAATGTTAGTTGTTCCTTGTTTGGCTTTAATTTCCAATTAGAATTATATTTAAAAGCTAGTATTACCACTTAACTATTATGAGTAGGATCTTATTGATGTATAAATATTACTTTGTGTTTTATTTAGAAATTATGTTGAATTTATAAACTTCACTTCCAATTACTACTGAATAATATCTAATTAAATATTTATTTATGGAAGAATATTTTAAAAAGGCTAAAAAATGTTTTATTTTTTTCTTATTAAACTCAAACTTATAAGTAAAATCTTGCTACTTATTGAAAGTAAATATTTTGTTAAATAAATCAAACTTTAAAGTTTAAGGTTTAATGAAATCTCAGCTGTTTTATTAATTAATATTTATATCTTTCGTGAATATTTTTGGTTTTTGCATTATTTCTTATTATTTATTAACCTGAATAAAAAAAAAATAAATAAGTCATAATAACTATAGTAGGAATAGAATTAAATTAATTATTTAGTTGTAGGTGTCAATACTTACCCAAAATAGAATGCTTGTATTAATTTGTTTCAAACCACATTTGGATTTTTAAATAGGAAATAATTATTTTATATGTGAAATATAGGAAAATCCAGACGAATCACTTATGCTTGCTGTTGGCACGAAAGTTTGTGCCAAGTACAAAGGAGCATTTTGCGAAGCAAAAATTATAAGTATATCAAAAAATCTCCAAAACAAAGTTTGTCAATTTATTATAAACAATTTTAATTTTGACTTATTTAAACTATGTTATGCATTTATTTATGTTAAGGTTCAAAATAATACTAATAGAAAATCAAAACCTTGCACAGGCAATTCAGTAAAAGGACAATTAAAGGTCATAAATTATTATTTATGTGTAACTTAACATTTTTATACCCAAATATTCAATATATGTTAATATACTGTTTATTATATTAAGGTTGGAAAAAATGTTGCCATAAGAAGTAATGAAATAAATGATATAGTTCAAGGAACTGTTTTAAAAGTACAAGATTGTAGTCTATACACAGTTGGTATGTATTTTATTATAATTGTAGTTACTTAAAAGTAGTTTATATACTGATGTTATTTTGCAGTATTTGATGATGGAGAAATAGCTTGCTTAAAGAGAAAAGCATTACATTTGAAAAGTGTAAAATACTCAGATACTAGTTCTATTCTCGATAAACTTCCGCTTAACAATCCAGAACACAGTGGTATAACTTCTGTTGTAAAAGGTCTTAGAAGTCAAAAACATCAAAAAGATTTTGGGTAATTTTGTATTTATTTTATCTATATGTATTGTCAAATCAACAATTATTATAATATTTATTTGTATATTTCTATTTTAATTTAATTTATTGCACAATAAAGGGAAAGTAGGGAAGAAAAAGCTGTAACAATTGAGGAAAAAGATATTGGAAAAGTAGTATGTGTACTAACTAATATAAAAAGGAAAATAAAGGATAATTGGTTTCCTGGCTTGATAGTTGCACCCACTTCACAAACCTCAATCAGAACTAATTTTTTAGTAAATCATCTAGTTCGTTCTTTTAAAGATGGAAAATAGTAAGTATTACAAGAGATTGTTTAGTATAATTAACTATTTTTATTATCATGTTTTATAATTATAGCTATACAGTACCAAAAAAAGAAATAATTGAATATACAAAAGAAATTGGCGCTAAAGTGGAAAATCGTACTCTTATAACTGGTAAATATTAGATTTATCATATTATCTTCTAAGGAATTATAATAATTATTATTTTTTAGCTGTCAACAAAGCCAATACCTATTTTGACAATGATGAACTTCCACTTCACTGGAATCGAGATTTTTTATTTGGTGTTGACTCAATTTATACTGATACTTATGATGGCGATGTGAGTACCTAATTTGTATCCTTAAATGTAAGGTTATTTCCTTTATTTGCACCAAATTGTAATTATATTTAGGTATAAATTAAGACCTGTTAGGTCTTGCTATCGTACAACACACTATTCTCAATGCTCATAAAAATAGCATGTTCAAATTATTATTATTATTATTCAGGGATTCATAATAAAATAATATCTGTAGAGATGCCATATTGAAAGATACTATTATTGATACTTTTACTCATTACTTTAATTGTTTGTTAATATTGGTTTTAATCATTTTATCAATAACAAATATCAATGAGTAAGTATTTAGTGAATTAAATGTTTTTTATTTTTTATTCAAACATATATTTTTTCAGTTTTTCTCAGTCACAAATTGAAGAGTTCATAATGTGACTTTGTGAATTTTTAGGACAATAATTGTTATGAAAAAAAACCTCCCTCTTATTTGAGCAAAATGTGACAATTTTTTTTTTTTTTTAATACTTTTATTTTGGATTTGTAATTTTTCTAAATAATGTGGTTATGATTATTTTAGGGTCAGGAATTGTGTGTTTAACATAATTATTACCATAAAATATAAATAAATAAATCAACGGTTTTAAGGATCAGATTTCAATGAAACTACTTATTTGTTAAATAAAGTGATGACTCATCATTTATATTTATATTAAAATTAGGTTTATCTGTTTTTGAGCTAATGACTTTTGTGGTGGTTCCAAAAATTATAAGTTTCCATTGTAGGAGACTCATTACATTCTCTTAAAGTATCAGTTGATGTAATATTACCAAGATCATTATTCAGCATTTTTCTTAGAACTGACCTTGCTTTTGAGCACACATTTGCACCATGAAAATGTAAATTCTTGTATCTAGGATCTAATAGAATGTAAATTGCAATTGGAATAACCATTAACCAACTCAATTGACTTAAAACGTTTATTAATTTCTCGTAATAAAGATAATCTACATCAGATGTACTATCAATATTTGGTTTAATATTTTTTAATTGTATGACAAGACAATTATTTATCATTGGTGTAATTTTTTAAATGGTCATATAATTTTCAACCTAAGACTCTTTTGTCACACTTCTAAGGGGTTCAACAGTCCAACTAATCTATGAAGAGTTTCAATATCTTTAGCAGACAATATGCTAGGTTCAGAACAATCTCTTAACAGCATAGGACTTACCAAATCTATAATTTTAAGAAATCTCTCAATTATATAATAATATGTTGAATTCCAACGTGTTTTAACATTAAGTATTAATTTTATAATTTATAACAGAACCTTCTAGTAATGTAGTATTTATTTGAGACTTTTTAAAAAATCATTTTTCTTTATGCTTCTCTTTGCCTATTTGACTATTTCATGTACCATTTAAATCAAATTATTCATATTTGAATGATGACTGACTGCTACTTCTACCACTCAGTTTATAGTATGTGCAATACACTATGTGTTGATATCTAAATATTTTTTACTGCCAATATGATATTGGAACCATTATCTGTTACTGTTGTTACAACTTTATCTTTCTCTATTTTCTATTGTTCTATTGTTTGATTAATCCTTTAATTTGTATAAAATAATAGTTATTTTATACAAATGATTACAAATTCAAAACTCAGCTTTATGTAATAGTTGTGTTATAATAGTTTAGTGTTAAAATGTTATAGAGTTAATAAAAAAAAAAATAATAATAATTTTAGAAAATGTCGATTCAAATAAATATTTTTCACTGACACTGAGTAAATATTGAAATAAAAATATCAAAAATATCTAATAAATAATACTATTATATCGATACTTATTTATATCAATAGTATTGCAATGCCCCTAATTATCTGTAATTATTTTAATTCTTTAATTGAATGTTTACACTTAAATAATATAAGTGTTTCATGTTAATAAACTAGTAGGAATATCATGTTAATGGAATTCTTGTTTGTTATAAAGCACTGTATACAATTATTATTCTTTTTTTTTTTTAATGTACATTTTTTCATTAATCTATTAAACTATTCTTATATGTTATTTAATAAATTTGTTTTTAGAATTCTATTAAAGAATCAATTGAAGAAAAAGATTATTTTGTCGCGCAGTTATTTAAATTCATGGATGATCGAGGAACTCCTCTTAATCAAACTCCAGTGATTAATGAAAAGGATATTGATTTATATAAACTGTTTAAGGTATTTAATACCACTTAATTAACTAATTTAGTGCAATAATTATTATAAGCTTTTTATGTGATATGAATATTCAATTGCTAAAACTGATAGGCGTTTTTTTGTTTGTTTAACATTTTAAAAGGTGGAACAATGTATCATTTTGCATATTCAAAATTATAATTTCTTTATCAGTACTTACATTACTATTATTAATTTAATTAATCAATTAATTATTGTTCGCATAAATAAATAATATTTAACATACTCAAATTCTCATATAAAAATTATTGATAATACTATACAATTTATAAGAAAAAAAAACTACCAATATTTTCTATACTACACTTCTGAAAATAGATAAAAAAAAATGAAGATAATATTATTGGATATTTAAAATAAGTTTACAAACAATATTTAGAACCAATTACCTAATGAATAATAATAATTATTGTATAATTATTTTTAGGTTGTCAATAATTGTGGAGGATATAACAAAGTTGATAAAGATAATCAATGGATGTTTGTATCAACTGAAGCTGGTCATGAACAACAATCATATTTAACTATTAAAAATTTCTATCAAAAGTTAGTACATAATTTTATTATACAATCTATTATTTATTATATTTACTAGTGGAGTCGGACTGGCCAGGACCGCTAGTTCACAATTATGGATGGGGCCCCGGCTTAATTATGGTAATTGAGGCTCCTGATTTTGTACCTATTAATATTATTATTATTCGTTTAGAGTATATAGAAATACGAAATAAACTTTGTTTATTTTTTCAAATCTGGTAACATGTTTTTGTTATAATTTTGAGAAGTTTTCAATAATAATTATTAAAATAATAACATTATCATGCTATGAATTTAATAGCTGTCTATATACAAAAAATGTATCATTGATTATAAATAGTGAAAAATTATTGTGACTACCTATTAAATAATATTATATTATATTAATTATATAGGCGTATGTCTTAGTATTCGCATTATCACTGATTGTAAAATATTATATTTTGGATAAGAATTGTATTCGCACTGTCGACAGGGTTATGAATAACTTGTAAAGTCAATAATATGTTAATTCAACAATCTGCTACTTTTCTTTTAGATTCACATAAAAAAAATAAAAGTATGGTCAAATTTAACAAAGCACTCATAAAAGTCATTATAAACTCAGAAAATTGAACTTGATTGGAGCAATCAAGTAGTGGAGTAAGGACAAGGCATTATTATCTTCTATAATTCAGTTCAATGAGCCTAATGTAAAAGATTCTCGATTCTTGTTATTCATACATTTTTTCATAGATATATAACTTCTAGTGACTTAAAATTTAAAATAATTTTAACTGCAGCTATTTATCTTGATATTTTTATTATAAGTTCTTCTGTCTCACAATTCTTAAAATCACGCCCATTAAATTATCTGATAGCTAATAGCTATAAAATTATTTCTAATGTTCAAAATTTTAAAATAAAAATTAATGAGGAACTGGCATTAAATGGTATAGATTTTAGAATAAAAGATAAGTTTAGTAAAAACAAATGTATAAGTAGAGTGCCAAAAATAAATAAAATGCCTGATAAATTAGCATCTGATGAAAGACCTGACGTTTTCACAGAAAAAGGTTCAAAGTTGAAGCACATAACTATATATTTGATATTATATATATTATATAGTATTGAAAAAAGATTTGTTAACAATTCAGAATTACTCAACAATTGTATTCGCTTAAATATTTAAAAAATATTAAAAGTGGTTTACTGAAAAACTCACTATTAAAACTTGCTGAATTAACAAAAATAAGTGTACACATTTTAACTTCTGAACTACAACAATTTGCAATACAATGTGATTCAATAACTAAAAATTTAAATGATACATTTTTAAAAAAAAATGAAAATGCTCTTATTAGCACTAGAGACCCTATATAGACTCTCTAATATTAGCATCATTCATCATAATATTATGAATATTATGAATTGCGATTTACGAATATTTGCGAATATAATTGGTTTTTTAAATTACGATTTTAAAAATTAATTGTTATATTGTTATGTATTATTTGCCATTATGCCAGTCTCATACTCAGTGCATGGATGTATAGAGTGGTTCTAATCCCCCGAAAGTTTTTTTTAAATAAAATTGAATAGTTAGAATTTCATATTTTATTACATAATATAACATATTTATACTTAAACCCCCCCTAAATATTTTTCTGACTACGGCCTTGCCAGTCCACATTTTTGATATTAAAATATAATTTTTAAACAGTTGAAATATGATAACTTTTTAATTACTTGTTTATAATATAGTGATTTTAGGATTTTGGGTGATAATTATATCAAAAATTTGGACTGACCGTTCTCAAGTAGACTTGACAAAAAATTCAAATCTGTTTTTATTAAATTAATTTTAATAGATCATCTTGATTAATATATTTTTACATTTATAACTATTTTTTTTTCCAATCAATAATTTATGAATTGTTTAATTATATTTTGTATTGTTAGTTATTTCGATTAAAATTAATAATTTTATTATGATTGCATTACAGATGTTTATATGGATTTGAGAATTTTTATCGAAAATTAGGTTGTACAATGTTGAGTCCTCCAAGGAAAGGAAAAACTCGCAGCAGTTTTAGTCGTAGTATTTTAAGAAACATTGATAAAATATTACCTAGCACATCATCTGATAAAAATAAATATGTAAAGAATAAAACAAACAATAAAAAAAATAGGGTTTCCACAAGCGCTAAAAATGTAGTCAAAGATATTAAAGTTGATGAAAAACTTCAAAAAAGTAATGAAGACATTTCAAAAAATATTAGTAATAGTATATCACTTAATAAACAATCAGTAAACCAGGACATAAGAAAAATTAAAGATTCTGTTAAAAATTTTAAAATTAAAATTGAGATTGATACTGACACATTAAATGATAATCAAATCATTGAAGAAGAAGTGAAAAAAGAAAAAATTGCTAAAGTAAATCCTACGAATACTGGATTACTAGGTATTTATTTATTTATAATAAACGAGTATTATAACCATTTAGCTAAATACAAAATAATTGTGTTTGCATGTTCAGGTATAAAAACAAATACAACTGATGAAGAACAAACTAAATCTTTTATAAACATAATTACTGTATTCAAAATGTCAAATAGAGGATTTTCTTATTACCAACAAAATATTTCAAGTACAGGAAAATTTGATGAGGTACCAAAAGTAAAATTTGTTTAATATGTTGTATAATATGCTTTTTATTACTTAATCTAATTAAGAGTTAAATATGTATTGGCTAATTTTTATTTGGGAACTAAAAAATATTGGGTAAGATTCTTAATTTAAAATTTGGTTATTAAGTATAAAGATTTATTAGAGTTTAAATTATTTCTGAATATATAAAAAAAAATTGATTTAATAAGTAACTAGATACTTTTCTAAATTTCTAAATTAAAAATAAATTAAAATTTTTACTGCACTTTATACCTTGATGTATATTTAATTTTTTAAATTTAAATAATTGTTAAATTTTTTATTCATATAATTTTTCTTGTACTTTTTAAATAGATAGTATATACTTTAATTAAATAATTTAAAAAAATGAAATTTAAATACAACATTCATTATAAATTCTATTTAAATTATGTCATAGACCACTGAAAAGAAGAAGAATGTTAAGAAGAAAAAATATAATAAAAGGAAGACTTCAAACAATAATACAACAGTTGTGTACGTTTAAAAACTATTTATAAATCTATTTATGTCATATTGTAATAATACTGGTTATATTTTACAGTAATGTCAAGGTTGAAACATTTAATAAAAATTCATCAGTGAATATTGGAGATAATTTATTTTTACAGTATAAACAAAATCAATTATATGAATCAAAAGTAAGTTATTTAAGTAAATAAAAAAAAATTTTTTATTTTATAAATATGGTTTGAATTAAATAGATTAAGAAGTTGTAGAATTTGAATGTCGTGCTACATGTTTTTGATTTTAGTAGACCATGCTAAAACCACGAGCTATACGGTGATGGGCTTAAAAAATTGAGAATGTATATTTTGTGTATTTTAACGATAATTTTAGAAAGAAAGCACTTATATTTTTCTTTTTGGTCTATGTATTTTAAATAATATTGAATATAAACTCAATATTATGTAATATCGGTATTTATTGTTGTAGTTAAATAAGTATTAATTTTATAACAAGTAACAACAGTGTAATAATGTGATACAAATTTAATCTCTAATATTGTGCCATTATGCCATTATACTATCTTATTGTCATTAAGTTATTGACTTAATTTAATATACATATATATCTATTGATTTTTTATTAAAAAGATTATTTTATATGATTTATATTTGACTATTAGCAGAATTTTGGTTTAATTCATATGGACCAAATAATTTTTAGTCGAAAAATGTTAGTCCTTTGCTATTTTAGTTCTATAAAGTTAAGGTTAGAATATGGTAAAGTCCAATTTATTTTTTATCCAATCCACACAGTCCAAAATATTTAATTTGAAAAACCGATTATCTTGCCAAACTTTAATTACCATTCGACAATAGGTTTTATTAATAGAGTTTTTTCATTTTAAAAATGTATAGTGGACATAACTAAAAGTTTGGATAAATAAAAATTGAACTTTATATACTAAACCAATATATTCTTGTAACCTATTTGACAGTTTTTTTTTTAGCTAATTTTTTATTTTTATTTTAATTTAATGTCAAAATACCTATCAGCATATTTTACATATTACCTATAACTTTATTTTTTTCTATTTCACATTTTTTTTGCATGTTATTAACAACAATAGATGTATTTTTCAGAATTTCGAATAATTTTTTTCTATGTTAAATATTTTTTTATGAATATTTTACAATTTTTTTTGTGAATTTTTTGCCTTGACATTAATTTAATAACTTCCAATCCTATGGATAAGTGTTATAAAATATTGTATCATACACAGTTCACAGTATTAAAATTAAGAGGATGTCAGCGAACTATTTGTTTTTTCTTTCTGGCCTACACGCAACATAGACAAAACGCATTTACTCAAAATCATTTTTTCTATGATTTAAGTAATCTTAGAATAAAAGTACTCATTAGAAAAAAGATAGAGAATAATATTTTTGAGGGAATGACATATCGATTTGTCAAAATGTTGACTCAAAACAATTTAAACATCGTTTAAATTTACAACATTATTTTGTTTATTTTGAAAGTCAAATAACAATAAAATATAAGATCGATATGCCATTCCCTTAAAAATATTATTATCTATCTTTTCTGTAATGAGTGATTTTACTCTAAGATTACTTAAAAACATAGAAAAAATTATTCTGCGTAAATGCGTTTTGTCTATGTCGCGCGTGGGCCAGAGAGAGAATACAAATAGTGCACTGACATCCTCTTAAACTAAAAAAATTGTATTATATTTTTAATCTATACAAACCATAGAGGCAAACAAATTATTCCCTATTAATCTTTTGTTAATATTTAACTTATAAATTATTAATATTTTGTAATTTTAAATACATAAGTGCTTTTTTATAATGTTCAGTATGACTTTTTTAGAATTGTTTAAATCGATCTTATTGTTAAAAAAATTAATTTCTCTATTTCATATATCTTCAAAATTATCTATTTTTGTTTTATTTATCATTTGTATTACACTTGGCTTGCTTTAATATAAAATTAATTTTTTGTAAATAATTAAGTTTTAATTCTTATCTCATAACCTAAATACTTTGATATGTATTATATTAAAATTTGTATTATTATTATAAAAATATCATTATAAGTCAAATAACATAAATACTTTACATTTTTAGGTCCTAGAAATCCATGATTTTGATGGTGTAATAAAATATTACATTCATTACATTGGTTGGAACTCAAGATATGATGAGTGGATTGATAAAAATAAAATCAGGTTCAAAATCATTGAGATTTCGCATGGACTAGGAGATCTTATCAATGAAGATTTATCTAAAATTCGTACTTCAGAAGTATGTAAAATAGTTGTAAAAAAAAAATTGAATAGAAAAAGATTGTAGAATTATTGTCAGTAATTAAAATTTTTAAATATTATTTTTATTATAAGATTTATTAAATTTTAGATTCTGAGCTATGAATTTTACAAAAATGTGTGTATTGTGTTTTGTTATGTGTATACATGATAAGTAGGCAAAAAGTTTCAATTTTCAACTTTGAGTGTGGTTTTGGATAGCACATTCAATCTGTTTGTACTTTAAAGAGTCAAAATTAAAAATGCATAGTATTTTTTTATCACCATGAAAAACAAACAAAACATTAAAAGAAAATGAGAATTTTATATAAATCCAATATTTTTATTAAAATAATTGTTTAGTAATCATGATTGTTAAAATATAAACAGTTAAACAGTTACTCAGAATCATTTTTCAACATGTACATTGAAGTATCATTGAATTCAAAATAAACAAAATCCATTATAGCAATTTACTCAATAATGAGCTCCACTTGACACCTATTGTACTGCAGAGTAGTAACCTACCTTTTCTATCTTTCTTTTTTTATTTTTTAGAATACTATTTAGTAACTATCGATGTGTTCAAATTAATGATAATTTGTATAATGTATTACATTTTAGCTTAATTAGGTATATATATTAAGAATTATTTATTCTACAATTTATTGATTAATTTTTGATAGTTAATAATGTTAAATAAAAATAATATAAATAATATTTTCCTTAAGTATATAATTGTTCTCATGCTTTTGAAATGGTCTTAATCAGTGATAAAATAAAATGTTTATAAAAATTGTATATTTATTGTTATAGAACAATGAAAAAATAATGGCTGTTAGAATGAAAAAAGAAAATGAAAATAAGACTAAAAACCATATATCTCCATTTGTGTAAGCTTAAATAGTATTTATAAACCGAAATATGTAATATTATTTAGTATTATTAATGTTTTACAGGAATATAAAATATGAACCTGCAAGTGATGAAGACTCATCAGAGATTGTTGAGAATAATGTAAAAATATGTTATGGAAATAATCAAGACATAAAATATGACTCAAAAGTAAGTTATTCAAATAGAATAAATTATAAAAAAAAGTTATTTAAGTATACACATTTTTTTATGCATTTGGAAAAGTATATATTCTATAATCTTAATTAATGATATAATTATGTAACACTTAATAAAATTGTATCTGCATTTTGTCATAGCACCCAGAAAAAATAAAAACGATTTGGAAGAAAAAGTACGATGAAATGAAAATTTCAAACACTCCATCACCTATGTATGTTTTAAAAAAAAATTATTTATCTAAATATGGAACATTGTTTAATTTTGGTAATATTTTACAGAAATATAATAAAAGATGAACCGAGTGATGAAGAATCACCAGTGACAGTTGAAGATAATTTGATTATAAATTATGGAAATAATCAAGCTTTAGGTAACTGGAAGTTCATTTGTGGGGGGAGGAAGGGATTATTTAAAATGTTGAAATATCAAAAACAATCACAAATGGGTACTTCTTATATTCAATGTATCAAAGTTTAAGTTATTCAATGTTGACTGTACATATGTATGATCAACATCAATCAAAAATGCATTATCATTTTCTTTAACGACTACTCAATTTATATTTATTTTGTAAAATTAAAGCTCAATATAATGTAATAAAGTACAATATTATTAAGCTAGAAAATATAATCATTAATTAATAATTTGATAATCAACTTAATAAAAATAAATTCTATTAAATTAAATATGTTATTAATTATTGCTAGTGCAAAATTGATTGGAAATAAACCTAAAATGTATGTATTTGGATATTTACCCATAAAAATCATTCCGTTAATGAAATTCTTAAATCTTTATTCTTAACTAGCTCATTTAGTTAGAAGTAATCAATTTGTTTGTTTGTATTCTCCTTTAGTTCTATATACTTACTTCAAACCTTTAATCTTTTAATGTTGATTTTTCAGGATGTTATTTTATACATTTTGATTTATTATGAAATAGTAATTTTATATTTAATCATCCCTCTGTAATATGTCTTCTATTGGCCCTAGTAATATGTAAGGTGACTTCTCATTCAAACTCATGTGTACAATTTCTTCCTCACTAAAGTTTAGTTTTTAGAAATTTCTGAATGTTTGTGTTTTAAAAATTACCTTCACAACTAAGCGAATAATTTTTTTATTGACATTTATAGAAAAAAAATAATCAAAAATGTCTCATAATCTCATGCCTATAAATATCTCAAAAAGAGTTCAAATATTTTGAAAATTTAACTACTTATGCATAAAAAATGAAAATATAATCATTTGGTGAACATTTCAACTAGGTACTACAACAATTATTTGTTTTTGAGTTATACAAACAAAAACAAAATTGATTTTGTCAAAAAATAGATTTCTATTAAATTTTTTATTTTTCTTTAATTCGTATTCATTTTTCCAGGTTATTTTGAAAAATACTGTTTATTTTTAATTTTAACCTCTTTTTAGTACAGGCTAGATCCAATTTATTATCTAAAATCACCATAATTTTCAATTTAAATTGAACAATTTTTTTTTGACTACATTTTGTATACAAACAAATATATATATATATATATATCAATGTAGAATCAATATATATATATATATAAATATATTTATTGCTCCTCTCAGAAACTTAAAAAAAAAATAATTGAATATGACATAAATTAAAAATACTGTTATGTATAATTTTTATATTTACTTAATAATAAATTATACTATAGATAATTTATCTATAGCATAAATTCATTTGTTAATTGTGTTACAATCAAAATGAAATTGAATAATCGGTTGCTTTTAAGTTATAACGAATCTAATGTATCTGATATCAAAATTCAAATTTTAAATCTATTTATAAAATCATTTAAGCTATTAATCAATAATATTTGTGTTATTCCAGATGAATTTAATTATGATGATTATGAAGATGATGATGACGACGAATCACGATTGGTGATAGTAGAGGAACCTGATTACCAAGGTGATGAAAATATACAAACACAATCTCTGTTACCACTAACATCAAGTATACATCCTAATGAATTAGAGTTTCAAAGTTCATATCAAATAAAAATAAATAACACTTCACTGATAGATACAGTTAATGAAAGTACTATAAGCTATGACAAAAGTGTACAGAATGCTCTTATTTCAAGTTTTGAAATGTCTTCATACTCTAAAAATTATGATAATGAAGTTGAAAAAGTCAATAAATGTATGGTACTACCAGAATTACAATTTAGAGAAAAAATGGTAGAAGAAGACACTCTCAATAACACTTTAGTTATAAAAAACAATCATTATGTTGCAGGATATGACATTCATAAACCTAGTACTAGTAAAGGTTTATTTGATTTGATATATCAACCAGGTTCAAACAAAGACAGTTTCCGTGCAACTAATACTAGTAATGATACAAAAAATAGTTTCTTTGTAACTAAACAAGTTGTCAATAATAATAGTTTTGATACAAACATTCCTTGCGAAAGTAATTTATTTGATAACAATACTCCAAGTACTAGCAAATATAGTTTTTATGAAAACTGTATGCCTAGTACTAGTAAACAATTTTATAATCCAGAAGCTGATGTAAATAGCATACTATTACACAAAAAAGCCATACCAGGTAGTTCAAACAGTATGGCACTTGAACAATATTATCAAGAGGATACATTGAAGATGATTAGAAAATTCGATGATAATGAAGTAGACGCTTTTTTAGGACTGTATACTATGTCTCAATCTTCTGATAAGCCAATGGTTTTTATGGCAAATACTACTGAACAAAATATAGAAGAAGACACTAATCTTCATCTAAAGTAATTTTATTATATTAGTATAATTTAATTTAGATTTAAGAGGATGTCATACATGTACCACTTTTAAGTACATAATTGATTAGTTATGACGCTTCAAATAATTAATTAAAAAATTCAAGCAAATACTAATTAATAATACATTACTTAATATTAATTAGTATTTCAAAGTGAAATTTTATATTTCTCTATTAAAATTGTTTATTTTTATAACATATTAATTGTAATGTACTATCATTTAATTATTAATATTTCTTTATGTCAAAAATTACAGTGAGAATCAAAAAAAATTAAATACACATGGTTTAAATGAACCTTCAACCTTGGGAATAATTAAGATAACGGAAAAATCATTATCCAAACGCAGTATTAGCAACAGTCCTAAACAATCATCAAAACGTATAAAATTGTCTACTACTACTATTCCAAATGTTCCTATCTCTACAGGTAATCAGTTTTGAAAATAAGTTTTTACATAATCCTTAAACTGTTATTAGAAATATTTTTTTACTTTGATTTGTGGTTAATTGTATTAAAAAAGAAGTATAGCTAGATATTATAATATTTTTTGTTCTAAATGATAATAATAATTTAAAAAAAATGTTTTTTTAGTTAATCAAGATGTGATTCTGATGCCCAAAGTAAATGACAAAAACTATTAGTTAATTAAGTAAGTAAAGTTACATTTTTAATGTTTATATAACTCGTGATTGTGTTTTAAAGTTTAAATGATTTATATTACCATTTATTGTTATACTAAATTAGTTAAAATATTATACATAATATTATTATGACAAATAATCTCTTAGACCACATGATGCGGTTGGTGAATAAAAGCACCATTTATCATAACTGATAAAATTAAAATTAAGTGTTACTACTTCTATTATACTCGTATATGTGCTATCATTATACCAGCGGTTCTTAAATTTTTTTTTCACGGAGCCCTTGAGATACTAAAAAGTTCACATAGTCCCAAAAACTTGAAATACCAATTTTACAACTCATAAAAAATTATGGATCAATAAATTGCTAATATAAAAACTTAATACAATACATAAATGTAACTTGTAACAATTTAACGAATAGTAATGTATGAACTTAATTCAGATATTCTCGTGGAGCCCCTAGATTAGTTTCGCGGAGTCCTAGAGCTCTGTGAAGCACAGTTTGAGAACCACTGATTTATATTATTATTGCAATTATTATCTTATATAAATTTTATATAATCTTATATTATTTAAATTGTTAATTGTGTTATGTTTTAAATTATTGTATAGAGTTCTGTTATTAATAAAGATAAATAAATAAATAATAATAAAAAAAAATAACTATTAATTTATGGTAAAATTCAACACTTTTGACATACTATAATTTATAAAATATATCACACAATAATTATATTCGCTCATTAAATTTACATGAAAATTAAGTTCCAAGACTGAATTCTGCTCAATAGCAAGCTGCGATAATAGAAAAAATGAATAAACTATGGATTATTAAACATAAATATCAAAAATTTAAACTTGATTTAAATGTATTTGTTAAAGTATGGGAAATAATTAGGAAAAATATTACGAAAGAATAAAAAGAAAAAGGCAAAAGCCGCTCTACTATGAATCAAAATAGTTAAATCTAATTAAAAGTTTATTTATATAATCCTCCTATTAGAATTTTAAAATTGGTATAAAGTTAGCTATTTAATATAATATTATTGAAAATATGTTGTATAATACTACATACTTTATTTTATTGATTTATTTTAAACCTCCAACATCCACAGGAGGATAACTTATTTTTTTTATTTATTAGTATAAATGTTTTTATTGATTATATAATTTATAAAAATTGTATTATGTTAAGATTAATTACAATGTTATATTATAATATAAAGTTTCTTGTGTGTTATCAAAATATATTTGTTGTTTACATTTTAAATGCAATTTGATTTATTGTGCCATATTTTGTTATTAAATTAAGTACCATATTAAATTCTCACTTTTATAAACTTATAAATATAAATAATAATACAATTTTTAAGCCTTATTGTATTCTTTTATAATCAATCATTTTCAAGAAAAATCATTTATGAATGATGATGCGAGATAATATTTTTTTTGACCAATGTTATTGTAGACAATAAAAATAGAATTTGTTCATTTTAATTACCTATTTTAACCATGAATTTTGTATGTGTGTGTGTTAATTATGCATTTAATGAATACAAAAATAAATTTTTGGATTTGAAAAAAAAATTATTTATTATTTTCTATATTTAAAAATTAATGTAACGAACAATTTATGTATTTGATTAGGTATATTATATTAGCTACTCGTATTACAATAAAATCATGGATTGTACAAAAAAAAATTATTATTCACTAAAAAAATATTCTAATTATAAATTTGTCTTTTAAATACACATTATACAATACTATATAATATGGTATTATAGATAACCAAAAGACAGAATTAACACGAGTAACAAAGTAATAAAATATGTTTTTTAAATACATATACATTTATCATATATTTTGTTGATAAGTACTTGCACCATAAAAACCTAATATTACTGTAATTTCTTTAATAGGTATATTTATAATTTATTGCTTTGGGTACATGTATAGTTATAACTTTTAACTTAATTCTTACACAATCGCTAAATTTTATTGCGTGTTTCAAAACCGTAAATTATAAATCCATATCAACTGAAGTAATAGATTAATTTAAACGTAATTTTATTTTACACAACATTTCAAGTTTTAGAGTTTTTACGTTAAATGTATTTTAACGAATTCGTGTACTTATATTTTTGTGTAAAATTGCTGCCGATCTTAACTTGCCTGACTTATTCGGAGCGACAACATGCAACATGATATATTAACTTTAATTTTATAAAACAGGGGTGGCCAACAAGTCGATCGTGACTCCTTTTTTATAATTTCTTTTTATATTTTTAATTTTAACGACCTTTTTTTAGCCGATTGTGACAAAAAAAAACTTAAAGGTCCATACAAATTGGATACCCCTGATATGAAATTAGAGAAGTACCAAAGTAAAAACTCTTATTCACTGTTGGTTGTGAAGTGAATGTGTAAATGTGTTAACATATTATAATATAATATTATGTGCATTTGCTTTTATAGGTAAGTCAAAACTTAAATTCAAATGTTTATTATGATTTCTCTGTAAAATAGGTATTAATATAATTTGTATAATTAACAAGTAATAAATATTCATCAAAATGTAGATATATTTATAAATATGTGCATAATGATTAATGAAATTACAGACCATTTGGCCGAATAATAAATAAAAATATGTAAATCAACCAAATAATAGTAGACAGTAGTAGGTATAATAAATTATACTCGCATTTCACTGCGTAAAAATCTCCATCGATAGGCTTCC
Source organism: Aphis gossypii (assembly GCF_020184175.1). Classification (NCBI taxonomy): domain Eukaryota; kingdom Metazoa; phylum Arthropoda; class Insecta; order Hemiptera; family Aphididae; genus Aphis; species Aphis gossypii. Next base: position 61,899,145 of record NC_065533.1, read on the forward strand.
CTGTATAATCCTACATAAAATATAAAAAACACGTCACACACACGTAATAAAGGGACACCCACAAAGAAGTACCTAGCTAACTAGGTGCAAAATAATTTTAGTGTCACTATAAGGCACCGAGGGATCGGGGCTTCGCTATAAATTTATAGAAAGTCTTTACACATCAACGATCAGTATGACGAGATATATTTAAAACATAATTACATGTTTACATTATTTCTAAGAAAATGTATTTTCTTTTTTATATTATGTGCGATATCAATCGCCGAAGAGCAAAGCAACATCGCTTAGGACTCAATTCAAACGTGTCCAATGTTTTTTTTTAATTTCTGTCTGAAAAATTCTCTATTTTCATACTTTTGTCGATAAATATTAATCAATCCTAAAGTATACGATTATAATGCTTTATGTATATACACCAATATATCGTAACAAGTAGCTCGAACCATGACAATACACCACAGGCAACGGTCAATATAATATACGGTTAATGAAAATATTAATAACAATATCATTAGTGAGTCCAAAACAAATGTATATTAATAGAAACGTGGTAAGTTCTTTCGTGACTGCAGTACTTACGTCACTACGTCAGTACTTAAGTGCGATAGTCGTACTTATACAGTAATAGGTATTTAGTATTTACTATTTTTGCCGTAATCATGGTTATTTATGAATTATAAATTAATCGTAAAGGAATTTTAATATTTTATAATTTACTCGACAAGTAAATTACTAAAAAATATTTTCTCAGTTGGTGCATTTCTCAAATCGAGCAATTACAATTTATAGTACCTATACCTAATATGACTTTCTCAAAATAAAAAATCCGAATCCGGAGTTGTTGCGTCAATAATATTGCAAATAAAAATTAATTCGAGTAATATATTTAAAAAAAAATAACGGCACTCGCGGCGCACTTGTTACAGCTAATTCAAAATAAACATTCGATAATTAACTCAAAAAACCAACGGTGTAATAAAATAAAAGAAGCCGAACTCGCGTACACGACTTGGATAAACTACACAAGACTTGACAACAATGAAATAAACGTCGTAATGAAAATTCCACGACCTTCCCGCACGTAATGAATAACGTTCATCATTGCAGCGAACGTGCTCGCGATTTATCGGCGACTAACTTTAGACCTAATCACTTATGTGTAATGGCCACAAACTAAGATTATATTAAACGGTATATCTTAGTTCATGGCAATAAAGATAGTTCCACAGTAAGACGGGGAGACAACTTATCTTAAAAATTTTTTCCAGCATAATATAAAAATACGAATAATCACAAATTCCTATACCTGTATAGGTAGTTGTATCAAAATATTATATACCTAGCTAAATTGTTTTATTTTTATCTTTTATTGACCAGTGTTTTCATATAATATTAAGACTGGGTAACTTTGATTGAAATATACAAGTTAGGTATAGTCATTTAGTTTTATTGGTATATAGGTACTCATACAATTCTTAAATATTACACGCTATTAAGTTGATACAGTGGCGGTTTTGGATGTATTTTTTTAGTGAGGCAACGAATATATTACTTCCCATCCCTTCATAACAAAAATTAAACTTATATTGAAATCGGTTTCATTAGGCTCTGTGACAATAGAAACAGTTTATGATTATCTATATCTATGTGTTGTTGTTTATCGTGCTGCAATTACAGCTGCGGGCTGACCATATTACCTACTCATCTATTTTTAGTACTCAGAGGCGATGAAAAGCGAGCCTCACGATGATTATTACGCACGCGCAATTTTGCTTATTTAATAGTCGCGTGCATTCGCGTACTTATGTGTGTGTGTGTGTGTGTAATTCATGTACACAAGTAACAATTCAGAGGCGACGTTACACGGTGCCTCTCCGACGTCATCGGAATATTGCCGCCGGCTGAAATATGAGGGTTTGTTTACGTAATAATTATTTCGTACATTTCTTATCGGTTTATCACTATTTTTTTATTATTATATATATTTTTATTTTTTTATTCTAAGAATTTTACAAACCATAATATATTAAAAATTTCTATTTCAGTCCTTAGTCTTAAATATAATGATTCAGTTGTTAAGTCTTCATATTCAAATAACCATATTTAATGCATAGAAAAAGTTCACAATCGTTTTCTTCATTTCATAATTTTTAAAAGTAGTATTGTACCTCAATCTTATTATTAACCATTTTTAGGTACATACACATAGTCAGAGTTTATAATCTAATAATAAGAAATTAAGAAGTGATCTAAAATTGTTATTTAAACTTCTAAACTGAAAACACCGTCAAAATCCGTTCATTCGTTTCGAAGCCTTTTTTAGACAAACGAACAACCAAATATATTTGTGCGTGTTGTACGCAATATTAAATTTAATATGTATGTTTATAAACCACAGTGTACCTATATAAAATTTTAATACTTTTCATTTGTGATACGCAAAATACACCAAAGAAAAATAAAATCAGTTTTTAGTTATAAAAAAATCAATTGTGTCAAAAGCTGCAGTAACCCTGTCGGTTACTATTTTATTTTTTGTAACCATTGGGCAATAGAAACCATATATTATAAATAAAATGTACAGGTTGACTATTTAATCGAAAACACTCATTATTTTAAAATCTATTAATGTTTTTGAAAATATGTTTTTTCGTATAATGTACAGTCAAAATAAAACAACATTATTTTGTAAGATTTTACTTTTTTGAACGACAACATATATTTTTAATTCATATTCTAAAGCAGAATATTTTTAGAGTATTTAGAAACAAAAATCGAAATTTGGACGAATAGTTTATAAGTTATAACTTTATAAGTAGGTATCTATTTAAAGTTTAGGTAGGTAACTGAAATAGAGTGGTACGAGAATACTTAACAGTTCGCAAAATGCATCGATCTACCACTGATCACCTAAACTTTAAATATTTACAAATTATAAATCATAAGCTACTTACTCGTCAGAATTTCGATTTTATAATATATCTAAATACTCTAAAAATATTTGCTAAAGAATATGAATTTAAAAATGAATGATATTGTCATTCAAAAAAGTAAAACTTACAAACTTAAAATTATAATATATATAGATTATAATGTTGTTTTATTTTGACAATTATTTAAGAAAGATATTAAGTGAGTATTTCGTTATAAAATAATCATCAATTTTTCCATCAGAAACCACCCCAAAAATTTAAAATTAAAGCATTATTTCGACTAGTTATGCTGTACACAAACACAAAAAAAAAACATACATCATTGTAAAATCAATACATTCATAATATCACTTCGAAAAATAATAATATCACTTTTGAATCTAAAACACAATATTATATACAAATATTTTACTATACGTCTATACACTAATATTATACTATATACACATATTATACTGTACACAATTATTATTATATTATAAATTTTTTTCTTAATCATTTTTTTATTTTATAGTTTTTTTATTTTTTTTTTTTTATTGAATAGTATATGCCTAAACTAATACGGTCTTCTGTTACTATAGCATACTAATCATAAATGTTTAATATAATTAAAAAATATATATTAAATAAGAAGATAATAGGACTTAAACATATTTAACCTTAAATTAAAAAATATTACTTTGTGTAAGTTGTTAATTATAATTATACCTATATATAATTAAAAATTTAAAAAATGTATGGCTGCGAGTAAAATACAACCAATGGCTCACTTAAAATCTAATAACATGTTAATTCAATAATGTAGTAAGATTATAATATATATACCAATAAAAAAAAAATATTATATACAAAGTTTTATTCTTACAATTCATCATGGTCTTCATCAGTTGTGGATACGTCAAATTCTTCATTTTCGTTTTCATTCTCTTCGTCATTAGATTTTGTTGTTCTTTCTTTTTTCACTTCTTCGTCAAGTGCATTCTTCATACTCTTCTCACCTTCCTAGAAAAATGAATGTTTTAAAATGATATTCAATATTTAAAATATAAATTATATACTTACGTAATATCTTAGTCTCCAAATGGTCTCTGCCTTTTCTTTAGCTAAAACAATATTGTCTATGATCAAAATATTTTCGAAGATAGTACCAGATTTTACTTGCCACAAGTCAAAACCAATAGCACAAATTTCTTTTCTTACGTATAATTTATCGTCTTCTTTGTATTCAGGATTATTAATTTCTGGATGTATCCATACTCCCCTTTAAACATCATAAATAATTTATATTATAATTTATTGAATTAAAAACCTTTTTAAAGTATTTTTAGTTATAAAAAAATAAAATGTAATTTAAATTTATTTATACCTTGTAATTTAGATTATCAATCTGTTTTGGTTTTCATTCACCCTTGAAATCTGGATTATTAATCATTGCTGGTTCTCATTCACCATCCATTCATTGTCCCAATCTTTTAGTTTAGAGGCAGCTGGGTCAGGAATGAGTTTTGGCTTATCCCAATCTTCTGGTTTATCAATTTTCAGCAAATTTATGTGTTACCTACATTATAGAAAGTTATCATCATGTCCTTAAAAAATATTTCAAAAATTAAGCAATAATGTATAAAACAACATTAAATTTCAATATCTGTTACACCTACTTATTATGCTACATACCCACTTGAATAATTTTGATCATCAATCTATGAGCCATTTTAAATATACAGCATAAGTTTGGATCTAAAAGGTTCTATGTGTATATTTTGTAAATCACTTTGTCATATATTTTTATTTTTTAATTGGCTATACATTTTACGATGATTTTTTTTAACTAGTTATAAAAATTCATACCTTAAAAATCAAAGAAGTTATTCAATGCAAAAGAGTTATGCACAATTTCAAACTATAAAGAAAATTGTATTAAATTTATTTAATGTTTGAACAAAAGTGTACTACCATAGGTATATAATACATATTATAGTTATTACAAATGTATATTATACTATATTTGTGATGGTACTATCCTAGTCAAAAACAATTGGTTAAATGCAGTTTAGTGCCTCCTCGCCGTTTTTATTTTTTTAAACATTAGTAAGTCCAAGCAACAAAATTGTACTATCGTTCTTAATTTTTCGAGTTCAACAAGATTCGATGAAAAAAATCAAATTGGTGAGGGGGCACTAAACTGCATTATTTTGTTTCAAACAATTTTACCAGAACCAAAAAGTTTCATGTGTAATTTAATGTTTAATTTTTTAACCTAACCTAATCTTACAATAATTTGTATAATTATTGTGAATTTACAATACGTTGCGGAGCGTATTATTATTAAGTTTATTTCTATTAAATAATATTAATTTTTTAATGTTTATAATAATAAAATGTTGTTAATATTATTACGACGCATAGTGACTGTATTTTACATTAGCTACAACTCATTGTTAACTCAAAATCACGTTTTAATAATATTTATCACCAATTTTTTTTTTATTAATGAGATTTGAATATAAAAATTGTTATAGGTTAACACTTAAATTAACATAAATAACATTGTAAACTGACAAAGTAAGACATAGATAAGCAAAACTCGCGTTACTGAATTTTTAAACCAGACTGTAGTATAAAGTTAAGTAGTATGAGAAAGGATCTTACACTAAAAGGACTTAAACATATTTTAGCCGCTAGTGGTAAAATTATTCTGGCAAAATTGTTATTTGTATCTGATAACAAAACACCGGTTTGTATATTTTTTTATATCAGTTTTTATTCAAAACTAATTACAACTTAGATTTTTACTCTATCAAAAAAGATTTATGTGAAGTATGTGAAGAATTTAAAAATTTAAAAACAGTCTATGTATGATAATTATTTTATTAAAAAACAAAACATAAGAAATGAAAGAGAAAAAGATAGAAACAATAAAATACCAACAACTGCTGTAGGAAATTTGTTTTGACTTTGAAAATGTTCTACCTCTTCCTAAATGTAGTATTGGCTCAGCTTTGCATAAACGCAAATTAAACATGCATAATAATAGTATTTTTATAAATGATGTCTCATACTCAATATTGTGCATTATAACACTAGGTCATTGTTTGGCATTTTGGAAACTATATGATTACTGGCTAGTGCAAGACTAAACGTTTTTGAAACAATTTTTGAACAAAATCTTACTTTAACAAACATTGTTACATAGTCTTATAGCTGTATCCCTCAAAATAGGAATTATATTATGACTTCAGTCATAATATTATGTTTTTTATTAATCAAGAATCCAATTATTGAAAGTACCAATATAAAATTTTCGATATCTGGGCATTCAGGGGTACAAGTTGTTGACAAATGACAATGCACATTTTCAAATTTAAAAATATTTTAAAGATATTGACATTTAAAAAGCATAACTATTAAATAATGAATTTTGTTTTTTTAAGTTTTAAGTACCCTAACATATTCTATCATATTACAAATTAAATTGTACTAAATCATCAATAGGTATTTATTCCAAATTGAAATGTTGTTAAATAAATTAAATGTTTAAAAGTTCACTCTTCATTTATTTTATGCCTTGCTAATTACAAATTATTATAAATTATTAGTGTACTATCTGAATTTACTTTTTCGTAATATTTTGTTGTACGAATTAAATTGTTCTGTTTTATTTTTTTTTCGTTTACAATAAAATGTAAAGTATATTGTGAGGCAAAACGAAATTGAAATAATATAATATATATTATAATCATATTATTAAACTTTTTGAAATTTTACATATTTTACCATTTTATAATTAGGTATACATGTTTTGATGTTCTAAATTAAACATGAGATAAAGTAAGTTTGATAATTGTGAAGTATTCATGTTCCAGACTGTGTTTTCTGCGTGAATCAATAAAGGATACTTAGTTTTTTTTAATTTCACAATATAAATTACAGTAAATTTTTATTCAATTATAATTATAAATATTGATTTTTTAATATATCTAGATGCTTTTTCCAAAATAATTGGTATTGTGTATCAAAGATATCCAAAGAGAAATAATTAGTAAGCTCAGCTCTATAAAAACATCTACTAAAACGGTACCTATGTGGTGATTTAATAATATCAGAATTATGTGTATTAAAAGTTGCATACACCTATTATTATTATATCCATACACATAAACTGTGGGTCAAATGATTTGAACTTTTCGTATACATGAACGACATAACTCAAAAGATTAAAGAATACACCAACGAAAGTAGCGTTATTAAAATTCAATCGTATATATTGTTTCTTATTTATCTAATTATCTACCTAATTATTTTGTCATCTATTTAATATATTTCTTTTCATTATGTATAAATTACTCATATACCTATACGTGTTATCTAATATGCTTTAATATATAATTCAAAGACCTCTGCATGGTAATACATACTGTACCTACCTAGTACCTACACATTATTATACATAGAATATAGATATAAGAATTAGTGAGGATTGCATCAATACCATTATTCAGCTATCAAAAAAGTATTTCAAATATTGATTTAAATTTCGAGTAAAGCTGGAGAATTCGTTTTAAAATGTTTACTTTTTAATTTCTCAATAATGATTAGGCCAATAAATTATAGGGCAGTAAAATATTTTAAATATTTCACAAAATTAATCCTCAATATATTTTAAATTGAACATGTCATGTATAAATTGTATAAATATTTAGATACTTCAATGTCTATACATTTCGATAAACTTTTTTTGTTGTTGATATTATAATGGTATAAATGTTAAAATGTGTAATCATTATTCTTGTTTGTTTATATCTGTCTTATCGTATCATAAATACAACAAGTTTGTTTAATTTATAGGTACAGTTTATTATTGCTGGGTAAGGTTCTATATATCGAGAGTAAACAATAATATACACATACCGAATAAGTACGTTTACAGAATAATGTAAATATTATATATACTTAGATGAATTTGGTTTTGATAATAATATAACTTTTACGAGAGGGGCCAATTTTTTTAAGAAGATACGAGTTACGACATCTGCGTGTGTTATCTTTATTTTTTAAACTTACAACTAGCACATTTGTTTGTAGTAGAACTGATTTAGTATTGTCATTTTTAATTTATGAGCAAATTGACTTATTAACGAACTACTTACAGAGAAATTATTTTTTCTTGAACTTGGCACACAATTTAAGTACTTACATTAAAAAAAAATTACAAGAACATACCAATGACCATATAAGCTACAAGAGACAAACCCGAGTGATGAAATGATTCAAGTATGTAAACGTAGGTATATAAATAAAATATATATTATATCTGCATTATGAATAAATAATATTATACATATTAATCAAACAACGGTTAAATATGCAAAATATTTTATTATTTAAATATATAATATGATATAGCTATATATTTTCAAACACAATCTCATATAATAAAGGGCGTTTATCTAAAGGTATATCTTATTTGGTTATAAATTAGTTAATATTTTAATTAATTATTTATTATAATATTACATTCGACCAAAGATAAATCTGTTTGACGAGGTTTATTAATGATTATATTTATATAAGTAATTTATTATAGGAATTATTTATTTTACGAGGAACTTTGTTTTAAATTTTCTAGCAATAATATTTTGAACAATTTATATAGAAAAATATGTACTTAAAAATGTTAAATACATATTGTATAGTCGTAAATAGATTGTAAAATGTTACACATTAATATATTCAACTTTACACATAATGTTTGTGTATTGGTAGACAATGGGTTATTTATCGTACAATATAACATAAATTTTAACATTTAGAATGTCATATAGTACTTACGTACTTTATTTAATTTCGTGTTTTTATTATTTCTATTATAATATAATTATTGATGTAGTTAAGCACTGAGTGCATTCGTTATCTGTAGCCGTAGCCGTTGTAATCCCTGAGTGTAGTCTGTATATTAAATATTTACACCAAACGTAGAGAAACGAAACGAAACGAAACGAGAGAGATAAAAATATCTGTTCCAATTATTTTATATAACGCTCACTGCCGGTAGTCTGGTAGTATATAATATATATATAATATATATGCGTTAAGGGTGCATTTTAATGGCTATTGTGTATCCATGTATAGTGTTACAGTAGAGGGAATGTAAAATAATAATAATAGTAGGCACTAGGCATGTATAGCAGTTGGAATACAATACTTCATGAATCGAATATATATATATATATATATTATTTTTTCGTGGCGGTTCACAACAAGATACCCACTGCCCTGCCTCCTCCCTATCGTTCAACCGTGAGCTCGTCACCGTTGAGTCCTTTTGTCTATAACTAATAATCTTACGGACGGGCTCGAGCACGTATGACTTGCAGAGCCGCGATGTTTGTTACTTTAACTATTATTATTTTCTTATAAAACACGTTTTATACATGAAATGCGCACCTACAGGACGACGCGAGTACGCGACGGCTCCAGTAAAATGTATTGAACGCTTCCCGTCGTATATTATATGGGTTATAATAGGTATATACCAGGTTATATATAGGTACACCGAAATTCATTACGATGACGATAATACTAACCACTGTATATTATAACTACGCAGCGGCGGTGACTGAATAATATAAATAATATTGTACGAGTATAATATTATGATGGTCGTTGGTTCCCACAAAAAACACCTGCCGACCGAGAATGCAATCCCAGGGCAGTATGGCACCAAACAAATACATCTCAAGATACGCCGGAATGTGTTTTCTCCATCGTGGTCGTGACGCAGTTTACATCATATTTTTACAACTGTGTAATTCTGTATAACCACCGGCTTTTTATATTTACCATTTTTTTCGTTTTTTTTCTGTTTCGTTATTAATTATTACATACCTAGGTATCACGATAAAACACTTAACTTCTTTGAATATAATATGTACAAGGAAAAAAATATTTACTAAAGTATTTTAGTTGAAAAATATTTAGTTAATTTGTTATGAGCCCCGATTATTATTATTATAAAATTTAACATTGTAATATTATTACCATAAGAACAATTTTTAATGTGGGGAAAGAACGCTGAGTCGACATAACTACATAAGACGTACGTACAATGTAATACCGTATTACCGTCCCATAAGGGTGAATCAGTCGATATATGTCTGCGTCAATTAAACATAGTGTGTAGTAATTTTTGTCTTCAATAAATAATTTTACTTATATAACTTAACATAACAGTGTATTATCACATCTCATCTTACTTTTCGAAAGACTTCCGAATTGACGAACTCAACGATACTTGGTTTCGGCGGATCAACCCGGTGAGACCATAACAAATTAATTAATCAATTAATTGGTGGCATCAACTAATTATCTAGTTGTCACATATATAACTAGAATTTAAAATAGAATTAACTTTAAAAATGGTCAATCTATCTAAATATTTTTTTTCGCGTGGTGTTCGCTACTGCATAAGTTAACGCATTAAATCTTATCTTATCTTATCCGTTATTTAGCTCTAAAAATGGTGTGCGGTTTTGACCACTAAAAGTTTGGGGTAGTTTGTTGTGTAATGACCGATAAAGTTTACAATTTTTGTCTTTATATCGACCTTTCTCGGATCGAAACCAAAGGTATGCGACTTTCATACTAGAAACTTGAAAAAAACCAAATGACCAACTGGAATCCATTCAATAAGAAAATTTCTAGTAGACATTATTAGTGATACAGTGGTGTCATTTAGAATTTTTGGACCGCACAAGATATATGCATTTATGTATTTAAAATCTAATATTATTGTGATTTTATCCACTTTTTAAATTGCCCTGATAAATAGATACATTTTAGACAAGTTAATATTGTAAAAAAGTATCCATATTAAAGAAAATAGAAATTACGGCACTATTACTGCTAGTGAAGTCTTAAATGAGTTAAATGTCATATTATATAAAAGACATTTCTTATAGTTATAATAGGAACTATTTTACAATTATTAATAAATTATTATTATTATTGTCGTATGGTGATTGGTTAGATAATACATGTTATGACTTATAAATAATATTATGTAACTACTGAACAATAGATTGTGTATATATTTTAATTAAACAATAATTTATATTTATATTTTCGTATTTCAAAAGAAAGAAATTATTTATATGACTGATATTTATATTTAGGATCATGAACGAAACGATGAATGTATTGATTTGACAGTGATGCTGTGTGTGTTGTTTTCTCTTTGTTTGTGTGCACGATTAATAATAAAAAAATGTTTAAATTTTAAAATTGTTTTTTTGATAAGGAAAATTAAAAATTAATTGTACTTTTCAATACAATAGGAATTCTTTTACAAAACTAGTATTGATAAAATTGATTTTTTTATGTACAATGATATTATTCAAAAACAGATAATCGTGAAATTGTTACCAAATGTTTATATTATATTATTAATTTCTGCAAATGATATAATTTATGAACGAAAATGTAAAGTAAAGTAAACCGTATTATGAATGGTAAAAAAAATTAATAAAATAGCAAAATAGCAGTATAAATGTATCCACGGACGTTGAAACTGGAGGATATGGGGATATGGGTATAAACAAGTATAAAAAAAAAATATTTCAATCCTACAGTTACGTTATTTTAAATTATTTTTATAAGTACCTAATACCGACGATTAGTGTTACGTTTGAATATTATTTTTAATCCTTACCATAAATTCTAATTGGATTTGGAGTTTTGGACTCAACTAAATATTTGATGTTATTCTTATCTGAAAAGCGTATAATATTAGAAATAAAAATGTTTTAAATATCAATTTATGTAGTTTTTTTTCAGTTTTTTGTTCTTTTACCAATCATCCATTCCATAACTGCTAAACATAATTTTACTTAACAACGCGCAATTATGATTGAAATATTAATTTAAATAATACTCAAAATGTCTCTGGTTTCACGTACAATATATAGGTAAAATAAAAATAAATTATTTATGATACGATGTCAACGCAAATACGCAATACTGTACAAAATATATTTTCGAACTCTTGAAATCAACTGTGATCTTCACTGCGCAGGATACCTTTTAAAATATCAATATGTATGGAATTTACTACCCGATATTATGACGCTGATTTTATCGTCTAAAAACCAATATTGACACAAATTTACACTAATAGCGCTCTACTAATGTTTCGAAAAAAAATCAAGTTTGAAATCCCGTGTGGTATATATTGCGTTATACTTAAACACTCATAACTCTTAATCACCAATGTCCAATCATGTACATATTATGCAACATTTAGGTTGGTATTTATACATTTAAATGTTTTTTATTTACCAATCATCTTGTAACGATTGTTACATAATTATTTATATTTTACAAACATAATAATATGCACAATACGTACATATTATAATTATATACTTACCTATACATATTACATATTATATAGTACATATATCTTATAAACCAATTATAATGCTGAATAGATATTAAATCCCTCCTGTGATGTCTCATGTTTTATTATTGTATAACTACGGCTAAATACGAATATGTAAGAAACAGACAGTTCCCAGCAATTACCATCACGCGTACACGAACTCCGAGACTGCCCCACATTTTTGTACATATTGTCAGTAAGTAAGAATAAACTTTTATATGTTAATAATTATTTGGATCAATCCACATTTATTTGTATCCTAAGCACCAATCATGCTCCCAAGCTACGGTTAAATTGTATTTATAAGAAATTAACTTCTTTCCTGAATATCCTGTATTTGATTGGTCATCCCCGACCACGTTACAATCTTACTTATCGTTTAAATATTTATCCAAATTTTTAATAAATATAATTCATAGTTCTTCTAATATGCTACTATTTTAACTAGCCGGTAGATAAGTACTCATAAAAACTTTATATTCTTGTTAGGTTACAGAACTGTAGAAGGGCTGATTGGTGAATGTTTGCAATGTCATTTATATATCCGGCTTGTGGAGGGGACAGTGGATGTAGCATACCTACCTAATACATAAAATAGCTTTCAGAGGACATCTCACCTTCACTGTGTTGACTTCTGGTTTACTTGTATATCCGTCTTTCTTGACACGTCTCTATCGCTCTAGATATTTTAATTTTGTTTCAATAGTTTGTTTTACTTATATTTTTTTTTACGCCATTATGAGATCGATAATAATATTACCAGTACTGATGATGTTGTAGATGTTGAATGTGGTAGTGAACTTGCGGACGAGGGTCTGATGGAAGGTATCCTAAATAAATTTTCCCATTTCGTTATTTGTTATAATTTATTGCTATTATTATTTATTCTATTACTGTTATTAATTTATTGTAAACGAAAAAATATTATTTGATTTGAAATATTACTTTACATTCTTTTTTAACTTATTTTTATTATTGTAATGATTTAGGTAGCTTTTAAATTTTTTTTTATTATGATTGTGATCTTTACAATTTTTTTGGTAATATTGCACACATGTTGTAATAAAAGTTAATAATAATGGTAATAATATAAAGAAATAACTAACATTATCTAAAACTAATTTATTGAATCCTTAATAACTAAGGAATTATTATTTGTCAGTTAATATTTAAATATTGTTTCGTACTAATAAAGCATAAAGAATTTACTTAATTTAATCTATAAAGGTACAAATTATATTTGTCACTTATATTAAACATTTAAATAAACTAAATTAGTAAATATATGTATTGAAAATCAATCAAATAAATATTTAATAATATCATATCTTACAGTTTTACGTATGTTGGCCTGATAAAAAAAGCGAGTCTATATAATAATAGAAAATAAAGAAAACGTGAATTTATGAACATATTATTCTTTTTAACATTTCTTTGCATTTCAATAATTATTTGTAAACAACTTTCATTTTTACTACTTAATTAACTTATAAATTAAATGATATTATAAACAATGTGATAACTGACATTACAATTAGTTGTTTCGAAGTAATTATGTCTATCTTGATGTCTAATTTTCTCACACAAAACCTTGTGTGATGCAAGAAATATATTTTTTAAATTTATTATTACAAATAAAAATATAAGACAGTAAGAAGAACATGGTGGAACATGGTGCATCTCGTGTGACAGAAGAACTAATGAAAATTTAGTACCTATAGCCAAATGTAATCTAGAATATTAATAATCTATAGAATTCTATCTTAACAATGTTTGACTTTAGTGAACGAAATGTACACTAGATTTATTATTGTTTTACAATTTTTTCATTATCTGAGAAAAAATATTAAAAGTACCTTTTCCTTAATATATAATATTTAATATTCTATGGCTAAATAAACTCATGATTTTTATATTCATTGATACAAGTATTATATTATATTATATTATTATTATTATTATTATTATTTTATTATTATTATATTATTATATTATATTAGTATTATATTATTAGTATTTTATTATTATAGTATTATATTCATTTGACTCAGTATTACACAATTATTATTCTTCAAAATTCTTAATCGCTCACTTGTCCAACAAATTTCAAACTACGTAGGTAGTACAGTTGTCGAGATTATTCTTTTAGTGTTAGTAATACTTAATTTTTATTTACTATTTAATAAGTTCCTATTTAAATTTATTAGAATTAGTTAGATTTGTTTGAAAATATGGTTTATGTATGAACATTGGCAATCGTATGTTAACTATGCAGAATATTGTGCAAAATAAAGGTGAATAATGAAATTATAGTGAGATTAGAAATGATAATTTGTAGACATAATTTTTAAAAGATATCGTATAAATACAAAATTATTGCTTTTAGTAAGTATTTAATAAATAAAACATAGTCCATTAGGTGTTAGATGGCATTAACACGTCACTAAATTCGTATGCGTACAATTAGAAATTACTATACATAGGTCGAATCAGCTAGATTATATTATAAGGAGTGTTATAATAAGGGGTTGCTGTAAATTACGTCTGTAACATTGGTTACATCCTATATATATAAATTAGACACAAAACACACACACACTATAGAATTGCCCAAGGTCCAATACAAAATATACACACTCGACACTTTTCTACCCGTACACATTATTATTATAATTAAATTGACACACCGCCTTCAGTTCGGCAACATTCATCAACAGAAACGAACTCACTTATTAACAGCCATCTAAAATCTACCTGTTTAAGTAAAGTATAATTATTTTAATATATGAATTTATAAAGAACTTTAAACCAAACGTGTCTTATTGTTATAAATAAAATAATACCTCATACACTGCTCTAACCCCCAGCTACGGAAAACTTATCCATAAGGAATAGAAAACCTTCCCTGGATAACTATTATCGTAATAAGGTTCCCCCGACCACGTTACATAATTGGTGGAGGCGCCGAAGCTTTGGACACGTATATGTACAAAGTTATCAATAACATTGGATTCGGTTTGGTTTAAAGATCTTGGTGTTAGTAACGTAGTTATTAAATAAATAATTTTTTATGTAAAAGAAAAATACGGTTTTGTGGCCAATGAAAGCCGTGCATTTTATTTTAAAATAAAAATAAAAATTTTCTTTTATATATAGTTTATTTAATAAAAAAAAAAAAAAAAAAAACTCGTTCATTAACATTTTATAATATATTAATTTATAATATATATATATACAAACAATTAAAGTTAGATTTAGAAGTGTAAAAGTATATTTTATAAGATAAAAATGAAATAATATTATATTTATGGAGAAAAAATTTTATATAAAGAGAAATATAAACAATCAAATTGCAAAGGTCACAAAGGATAATATTTTATTTCTGGATCCAGAATTTAAAGACGAATTTGATGAAATAAATTTAAGTTCCGTTTTAAGGGGAGCTGAGGAAAAATACTTAGGAGATTTCTTTCAACACTCCAGATTTTCGAAACTTCCAATTGCAGCCACTTTAGTTAAAAAATTTACTCTTGGTACTTTATATGAGGTTAAAGATATCACCGTTGAGGAGTTCTCAAGATTACCGCTAACCGAAAAATTCAAATTTATTATTTCCCAAAAATTATTGATTTGGCTAAATTACTTAAATAAACAAGAACTATTTGATTTTTTAAATTATTGTAACGTTAATTTTAATAGTACAGCTTCGTTTAATGAAAATAAAAAACTTGCGATAACATATATAAAACAATTACAAAGGTATAAAATTGACAAACTTTATGAGTCAGACGAAGATAATCACGATCAAACATTTGGTGAACTTGATATAAAGACAGCGTTAGAGCCTCAAAATAATAATACTTCGAAATCTAACGACGAAATTACGTGTTTAACCAATATATTAACAGATCTCAATACACAATTAATTAATAACAAAACTGAAGTAATTGATAACACACTTACAATAGAGCAAATTAATCAATTCAATAAAACAGAAAATAGTTTTCAACCGGATTTAAATATTAATAAAATAAATATCAAAAAGAATATGGCAGGTCATCATAATTTTTCACCCGGTATATTCAATGGCGCACAAGACGAATGTGTGCTCGAATTTTTCGAAAATTTTGAGTTGATGGCAAAGGCAAACGGATGGGGAGATGAGGAAAAATTAGTATATTTACCACTTTATTTAAAAGGTTCGGCATATAAACTATTTAAAATAATGGATTCCGAGACTAAATTATCTTTTGAAAAAATAATGCTTAAATTTAAAGACAATTTCGCCTCATACTCAAGATCAAAAATGCTAAAAAATAAATTAAGAAACAGAAAATTAAAATCGGGTGAGTCCGTGGGGGAGTTTTGGATAGATATGATTTTTTTAATAAATGAAACAAACAAAGCGATGCCTGAATCAGAAAAAATTGATTTGATTTTAGATGCATTATCACCAGATTACTATAATGTGATTGGTATGTTAAAAAATAATAGCCTGTTAGAGCTAGAAAATAATTTAAAAAAATTAGAGTATACGAAATCAAGAGCCGCTGTGTTAGAAGAAAAAACAAAATTAGAAAATAATACTTATAATTCAAATAATAATAACAATTCTATGAAATATAATATCGATAACTATAATTATGACAACTACAATAACCATAGTTACAGACGAAACAACGGCAACGGAAACTATAGTGGACCTAGATTTAATAATTATAAACCACCATTTTTCGATCAAAAATATAATAATAATTATAGAGTTCCAAATTATAATGTTAGGAATAACAATAGTAATATGAATTATAATAATACTGCTTATGTTAATGGTTATAATAATAATAACAATAATTATAATAGGCGTAATAACGCTCATAACTTTGATAATAATGGTGGCTACGCTAGAATACATAATGGAGAACAAAGATACGACAATAATAATTTCAATAATTTCAATAATAATATGCATATGCAAAATTGTGATCAAAAAATAGAGTATAATACGCAAAATAAAAACTTAACTGAAAACCCTCCGAAGACGGATATAGTTTGCTATGGTTGCGGATTACCGGGGCACGTTCGTTCGTCATGTACCTTTTCAAAAAACTAAAAATGAAACACTTAACTAGGTGTGTTTCCAAAATTGAGAAAAAACCTAGTATACCAGCAGAGTTAGTTATAATCAATGATAACAATAAACCTGATTTACCAAAAACAAACATTACAAACTGTACAAGTACCAAAAATCTTAATATGTATAAAATTGAAATACCAGGAAAAATAAATAATTATGAAATTAATTTTTTAATTGACACTGGAGCAAGTATAACTGTTATCAATAATAATAGTATTTATTTAAATGAAATCGTACCATTAGAAACAGATATTAGTCTTGAGGCTGCGAATAATACTAGCTTGAATATAGTCGGAAAGTCATTGGTAGAGATAAAAATTGGAACAATAGAAATAAAACATGAATGTATAATCGTAGAAGGTATTTGCTCACCAATATTATTAGGGATGGATGTATTGACAAAATTAAAAGTTATAGTTAACCTCGATAATAATAACATCGTTTTTAAATTAAAAAAACAAAGCGAAACGTTTAAATGGGACGTCAATAATAGTTTTAAAGTAACTCAATTATCCTCTGAGCAAAAATTCCAAAAAAATGAAAACAATCAAAAAATAGATAGTTTAGATTTAATTCAATTGGACAGTTCTTCTAACTATAAAAATGAAATAATAATGAACAATATATAAAAGAATTTGTAAAACGATTTACAAAAGGGCCACAGGTACCAGGAGACGGTGATTGTGGTGCACACGCATTAAGAATATGTTTAAAAAACTTAGGATTTTCTTTATCCAGTCTTAATATTTTGAAATTAATAGGTATTGAACAATGTCAATCAGGATATTATTTAACAGACGAAGACCTTGCTTTTATTTGTGACACATTAAACAAGAATTTAATAATAATCAATGAAAATTACACAACTAAAAATGAAATAATAAATTCAGCATTGGTATATTGGACACCACACAGACAAACAGTTTGCGTGTTTCATGAAAAAAATCACTGGCGTCCAGGAATTTTAACCACTAATAGTAACTTGAGTGTTCACAATATCTGTATATGTTATGAATTTCCGAAAATTCCAAGCGTAAAAAATAATACTACAAATAGAATGCCTCATGAATTACGTAAATATTTTTGTGCCGATTGTAATGAATTATTGATTAATTTGGAAGGTTTGAAATTACACAACTTACAAAATCATAAATACGATTTAAATTTTCCAGTAATTAATTGTAACGATTGCAATATTGTCATGTTAGGATATAATGCCAATATGGATTTACACTGTAAAGGGGAAATTCACATAAAAAATATTAAAGCAAAAGATATAGATATCAATAAAAGTAATAAATCTAACATAACGGATAATATAACAGTTCAAATTAATAGCGAAATAGCACAATCTCCAATAACATGGTACTCTCATTTTTGCGACGAATGTGAACACCTTTCACTTACCGAGTCAGCACTAAAAAATCATGAACTACAGCACCATCCATTTTGGAGTAAAGGTGGTGATGTCATGTTTTGTCAAATTTGTGGGTCATACATTAGGGAATATAAAAATACATTACAATTAAAAAATACGAGTAATGTTAAACATATTGGTAGTTTAAAAGAGCGACATTTAATATCAAAGTTTCACATGACAAATTTAAATATGAGAAAAAATAAAAGTAATATTTCACAACTAATGCACATTCATATTCGTGTGAACGACACGGTAAATATTCAGGAAGCAGGTCAATTCAATATAAAAAATGATGATATAGAAAAAGAAACAACAAATAATGTTAATAAAAAATTAAAATTAAAAACAGATACTAAGCAAAATGACGATCCATTGACTAGTATTTCTTGCTTGTTTGAGAATATAGTAAATAACAACATGAATGAACCAGTGTTAGTTAATAGTGATGATATTGCAAATTTTAACTCATCAAGCGTAAATAGTGTAGATTCACATAAGTCAAATAAAATAATTAGTAGACATATTTATCATAATACACCTGCTACGAAAAGAAATATACTGAATTTTGATATAAATAGCGAATTACCAGAAAACCACCAACACCAATTGAGAAACTTATTAGAGAGCTATGGGGATTGTTTCGCACAAAGTCCTATGGACCTTGGTTCTATCGATATCGGAGATGTTCCGATTCCGACAATGTCTGATGATCCCGTTAGCCTACCGCCTTATAGGTTATCACTAAACGAACAAAGTGAACTGCAGAGACAGGTGGACGAGTTATTACAAGCCGGGTTAATCATACCATCTAATTCTTCGTATGCTAGCCCAGCCTTTTTAGTGAATAAAGCAGATGGTTCAAAAAGATTAGTTATTGATTATAGGCAGTTAAATAAAATAATACCTCATCAAAATTTCCCTATTACGCATATGCAAACAGTATTCGATTGTTTAGAAGGGGCAAAATTTTTTAATATCATGGATATGCAACAGGGCTTTTTAAACATTTTATTAGGGAAAACAGATAGGCACAAACTAGCATTTATAACACCGTGCGGATTATACGAATGGACACGTTTTCCTTTTGGGTATAAAAATTCACCTCGTCAATTTTCTAAAGCTGTTGCAAAAGCACTTTCAGGACTTCTATATTTGGGTACTATAAACTACGTTGATGACATAATTAATTACGCGACAAATTTTGATGATCTATTAAAAGTATTAGAAAAATTATTAATAAGAATTAGGGAAACTGGATTCAAATTAAAAGCTCCAAAATGTAAATTTGGTTATTTTGAGCTTAAAATATTGGGACAAATAGTTAACAGAGACGGTATTAAACCAAATCCATCAGGACTAGACGCAATTAGAAAATTTCCAATACCTAAAACTATAAAACAGGTTAGAAGCTTTCTGGGGCTAAGTAATTTTTTTAGAAAGTTTATTCCACGCTTTGCAGAATTAAGTACACCATTAACAAATCTCACACGAGGTTCTTATCCAAAAAAAAGTTCACCGGTAAAATGGTTAGAGGAACATCAAAAGGCATTTGAAGAAATAAAAAATAAACTCACTAATCCTCCATTATTAAAACATTTTAATCCTAGTTTAAAAATAGTTGTTTGGACTGATGCTAGTAAGATAGGAATTGCCGGAACTCTTTTACAAAAAAGTTCAGAGGACGAATATTTACATCCTGTTTCATACATTTCACGACGTCTCAACCAGTGCGAGGAAAAATATAGTGCCATAGAACTTGAGCTTTTAGCAATAGTTTATGTTATGGAACAATTTCGTACTTATACGTATGGAGAATCAGTTGAAATTTGGACCGACCATGCGCCTCTTAAATATTTAGATAATATAAAAACTTTCTCAGTTAGAATACAGAGGCTAAAGAGTAAATTAGTTGACTTTGATTATACAATAAAATATCGGAAAGGCTTATTAAACCAAGTTTGTGACGCGATGTCACGAAACCCGGTATTCGACCCCCCCACTCTAGAACAGGAGGTACAAAAAGATAATGATTTAACAATTTCCCACGTAAAAACAATTAATATGCAAGTTGAACAAAACAATGATCCAATGTTAAATAAAATTATACAAGCACTAGAAAATCCAGAAATCTCAGACCATATTTGGATTAGGAAATCAAAAAAATATTTTTTAAACCAAGATAAAATATTAATGTATAAACACGAAACCAATGAACAAATTATAAACCTAATAGCGATCCCTGAAAAACGTATCAATGAAATATTATATAATTTCCATGACCACCCCTTTGCAGGACATTTAGGTATAGATAAAACTTATAAAAAAATAATGGAAAGATATTTTTGGCCTACAATTTATAAAGACGTTCGAAAATATGTTTTATCATGTTTAAGTTGTCAAAAAAGAAAAGCAGATAAAACACCCACTTATGGACATATGCAAACGTCGCCTAAAATTTCCGGACGACCGTTTGAACGATTTACTATTGACTTCGTAGGACCAATTAGCCCTAGTAGTAATGGTTGTTCATATATTCTGGTAGGGACATGTGCGACAACTAAGTACGCAATTGCAAAACCTTATAAGAAAGCTGATGGCAAAACGACGGTTAATTTTTTAATAGACATAATTTCACAATATGGAGCAATCTCGGAAATTCATTCGGACAGAGGCTTACATTTTACAAATAATTTAGTCAAAGACTTGCTAACCACACTAAATATAAAAAATACATTTTCAATAGCATATAGACCTCAAAGTCAAGGACAAACAGAAAAATTTAACGGAACATTAATAGATATGATCAGTCATTTTGTTCAAGAAAAACCTCAAAAATGGTCCCAAATTATTAAGTATGTTCTATTTGGTTATAACTCCTCGAAAAATGAAACAACAGGTTACTCACCATTTTTCTTACTTCATGCATATCATCCAAAATCTATTTTTGATTTCAATATTGTAGAAACTAACGTACAACCTGATATTTTGATAGAAATTGATAAAATAAATGATGTAAGAAATAAATTACCAACCATTTTAGAAAAGCAGTTTTTAAAAAATAAACAATATTATGACAAAAATAAAAATGAAGTACAATTCCTAACAAATGAAAAAGTATTAGTCAAAACATTTAAAAATAATAATAAATTTTCTTTTCGATATGATGGACCTTACAAAATTATAAAAAAGATCTCTGATAATACATATTTAGTAGAAGTTATAAGAAACGGACAATTAGAAAATGTTTATAAACATGTGAGCCAAATTAAGAAGTTTCGAGAACGTATTACTTAATAAATAACGCGTTAGTATATTTGTTATTAGGAACGGTATTTATTTATTCTTTATTCATATATAGTAATTAATATGCAAATGTACAGTATATAATGTAAACGGATCTGAGTAAATAGATATAAATAATAAGCATTATAAATATTTTAATAACAATTACAAAAAACTAACGGATTAAAATTATGTTTAAAATTACGACTTCCTTTAGCTAGATAATATATAATGTAAAAAAAAAAAAAAAAAAAAATATGCACAATCTACAAATTATTTCGTAATAACAATATATATGCGACTAATTGCACATATTATAAATATATTTTGTTTTCCCCTCACCTTTCAAAATGGTCAGTTGTCATATTAGATTTCAATATTGACTGGTTAATTTTAATAAATATTACGTTAACATTTTTTTTTTTTCCAATAATAAAAGAATGTTCGAAAACCATCACGACAGTCAGTAGACAAACACGTGTCACTAAAATACTAAACGAATAATTTATTGTAGGACAACTAAAATAAGACAACAGTGCTATAAATTATAATATCAGTATGGACTGCAATTCTATAATATTAACAATAACAATGTTTTTCTTACGATGGATTATGATATGCAACTGCCAAGGAGTCATGATCAATGCGACTACAGAGGAAGCTGGATTTATAGACAATCACCAAGGAACAGGAGCAGGTATTTATTATGAGGCATTGAATAGTATGAAGGTTTACTCGACAAATTTTAACATAATAACCCATGTGAATATATCTTCTTATCGTGAAAAATTTGAACAATTAACCACTATGTTTGAAAATAATAAAAATATATGTACTGCTAATAAAAATAATATTTCGATAATATGCAATAATTTTAATATGACATTACAACTCGCAAAATTAGAACTAAATAAACGTTATTCGACATTGATCTCGTTACAAAACGGACGAGTTAAAAGGGGATTAATTAACGCAGTGGGAGAATTTGAAAACTGGGCTTTTGGATTGGTTGACGATAATGCTTATCAACAAATACAAAAATCTATAAAGACAAATTCAGAAAAAAATGATAAGACTCTAAACATAATGAAAAAACAAGTAAAATTAGTACAATCGACAATCAATCAAATTTCTAATACATCTTCGACAATTTCAAAAAACTTTCTTCGAATTCAAAATGAATACAACGAAATAATTTGGAAAATAAATTTAAAATATAATAATATGATTGAAATTGAAATAAGTCAACAATTAATTAATTACTTGATAAACTTTAACATGCTTCTAACAGAATTCATATTCGAAACTGAGGAAATGATAGATTCATTAATTTTGGCAAAACATAATATTCTTCATCCTATTATTTTAAAAAATTCGGAATTATTTGATATATTGAAAAGTATACAACAAACACTGCCAATTACACAGGTGTTACCAGTAGATTTATCTATGGAATCGGCCATTGACGATTTATTGAAACTTATAAAAATAAAAACGAGATTCATGGATTATCAGGTACTATTTATAATAACTTTTCCATTATATGACCCAACGGAGTACACACTATTTCGACTTTGGCCTATGCCAGTAGAAATTACAAATTTTCAATTTATCTTTATCAAACCACAAAACCCATACTTAGCAGTATCAAAAGATAATCAGCATTTTATCACGCTAACGGAATTGGAAGTAAAAGATTGCGCCGGAATCGCAAATGAAAAATCTTGTTTTTTACAAATGCCAATATTTACAAAAGATTATCAAATTTGTGAAATTCAAATTTTCAATTCAGTAAATTTAACAGAACTACCAAAACAATGTATAGTTGAACATCAAATTTTCAATGACAGTTACTTCAAAAAATTAAACAATTGCAATGACTTTATATATTGGGTATCAAAAATAACAACCACCACATTAGTATGCCCTCACGTTACCACACATCACTTCCTAAAAGGGGCGGGAACTCTAACGATTCCAGATACTTGCATACTGTATACACCAACGATAATACTAATACCAACAAAAATAACTGAAAAACAAGTGTCTACCTCGTTCCATCCATCTTTTCCATTAATTAATATAACAGATATAAAAAAAAAGATTGATCAAATAAAACATTCCAAACCATTAACAATAACAAATACTAACTATAAGTTGCCACAATTACATGATATGTATCAATCATCAAATAATTTGGATTCTTTAATAAATGAAATTGATAAAGAAATAGAAGACGGGGAAAAAACTTACAGTTTATATTTTCATCAATACGTATTATACATACTTGCAGGTGTAGTGGGTTATATTATAATCCATATAATTTAAAAAATCTAAAAAATTATTGTACAAAAGATAAACCTCAACAGATAACAGTATATAGATCAAGAAAAACGTTACCGCGAAATCATATAATTTAAAAAATGTATTTATGAGTTACCTTACATGGGGTAATATAATAACATTATTAATATCAAACTAATCATATTTTATTTTTCAGAACCTTTACAGCAATCATTAATTTATTATCATATTTATGTATTCATATTGTATTATCATATTTAAATCATGTACCTAGTTAAAAATATTGTAGTTATATTATTTGATAAAAATTGTATAATACTAGATTAATTGTATTTTGGGGAATATATTTTATATTAATTTAAGGGAGAAATAACTATTAATAAGTAATATTTTATTTGGAAAGGGGAGAGCCACTATGATTTAAAAAAAAAAAATGGAAATAATAAAGGAACTATATTTGAACTTACTTATTTATGTAAAACTACAATAGACGTAGATGCGAATATTTTACTTATAGTTTATACTTATAATAAATTACGTTTCTCTATAGTATAAAAAAGGATGTGCCTCTGGCGTGGTTTAATCACTCGCAAGTACATACCTAATTACGTATCAGAGAGATAAAAAATAACATACTAATACTCTACTACATATTACTATCGTTCATATTACAACGTTTTAAGAAGTAATGATTTGACATTAAGTATGTAAGTTGAAATTAAGTTACGACTTTATAGATTATACTATTATAGTAGCGTATTGGGTTGTAGTACTATTGATAAGAAATATTACTTTAAAAAAAAAAAAAAACAAAAAAATATTATATAAAATTTAGTAAAACTGTTATGTGTCTAAATTGTAATTATGTTATATTTATATGAATTGATCAAACATTGTATTATTCTGTAAAACCATGTAATATCATATATGTATACTGATGTTCTTATTCTTATTCATGTATTTAAAAACAAAAATTTATATTATAAATTATATTTTCAAGATGGTTGTTAATTAAAAAAAAAAAAAAAAAAAATATATATTAAATAGAAGGGGGGTAATGTAACATTGGTTACATCCTATATATATAAATTAGACACAAAACACACACACACTATAGAATTGCCCAAGGTCCAATACAAAATATACACACTCGACACTTTTCTACCCATACACATTATTATTATAATTAAATTGACACACCGCCTTCAGTTCGGCAACATTCATCAACAGGAACGAACTCACTTATTAACAGCCATCTAAAATCTACCTGTTTAAGTAAAGTATAATTATTTTAATATATGAATTTATAAAGAACTTTAAACCAAACGTGTCTTATTGTTATAAATAAAATAATACCTCATACACTGCTCTAACCCCCAGCTACGGAAAACTTATCCATAAGGAATAGAAAACCTTCCCTGGATAACTATTATCGTAATAAGGTTCCCCCGACCACGTTACACGTCCTATTTCAATTTTTTAATGTAAATTTCAGCTCAGATATAGGTATTTTATACATACTTAAATTGCGGCATGGTTATATTTTTGTCGATTTGCTTACCTAAATATTTTTTATTCTTACGCAAATTACGCCCAAGGCTTTTATTTTTTTATTGTTATTAAATTTCTGTCGATTTATTATTGGTTCCGAAATGTGTAAATGATTGTGGTCTTTGAAACTTTCTATACAAACATTATTATCATTGAATTTCAAAAAAACACTAACACGTTTTAAGTGTGTAACACTAACGTTGAATATCATTGTTTAACAATTTGTGAAAATGAAATTTGAAGTTATCATCAACTATTTTCAACGTTTTATTCCTTTCACTTTTTCATAATGTCCTTTTTTATTAAATTGGAAAAAAATACACAATAGTAAACTGTTGAACAACGTAAAAACTGTTGAGTTTTGGTCAAAATGCGTACAATGGTTGCTAGTAGTCGTAAACTTCTAGGTATTTAATTTAAGTAAAAGTATTATATAATCACATTAATTACATGCTTAATTAATCGTAAACCAAATTTTTATAAAAGTTTGAATATTGATATTTAAAAAAAAAAAACATTTTTGTGTAATCAATATAGTGACTATAATCACTAATGATATATTTTATTTGTATGTGTATATAATATGCACAAACATGTTAAATTTAATATGCCTAAATAATTATACTAATTTTGTTTTTATTTCAAATAATTAATTTATTATTTT
The DNA here is from genome assembly GCF_020184175.1 of Aphis gossypii. Lineage (NCBI taxonomy): Eukaryota > Metazoa > Arthropoda > Insecta > Hemiptera > Aphididae > Aphis > Aphis gossypii. The sequence continues at coordinate 61,925,872 of NC_065533.1, forward strand.
TGTTCAATTCCATCGTCATTTAATTATGATGAGTCATTACAATACTAAATAATACAAAATAATGTTTGAACGTTAGACATACGATAAGACAAACGCATATCACACAAAATTAAATCGATAAAATTGTGTATTAAATATTTGTCTGTAAATATTTAAGCAACCAACTTACATTATACACAACTCAACGGATTGTAGCTAGTGATCGCTATGTAGGACACTGCGACCAACTACTAATTATTATTTAACGACGTAGCACGTTCCTTGGTCGAACTTGAATTGTTGGTGAGAAGGTAGGTAGTTATAAATTAAAACATTCAATGTTTTAATTTAAATATAAACAGTTACTTTATTACATTAATTTAGTAGATTAAAATATTAAATTAACGCGTTTTTTACACTAAATTCTAATATACCACAATACAGGCGTATTGGGTTTACTACAGGATTATTAGGTTCTACATTTTAATAGCGGGTAAGTGGGTACCGCTATAGTGTACATTAGATGCCGCGTGGATCACTATTATATTATATTATAGGAGTGTTAAATTTGAATCCAATGATAGGTATCATTGCATACGAAAAACGATTCTAAACGAAGATGATGTGTCAGCCTAGGATAATATATTTTTTAGTGAGTAGTGAAAAAGGTGGTTTATGTTTTAATCACCTGAATATCCAAAAATTTTAAGTTTTTTATAATTATTGTAAGCCAAACTTATGGAAAATCTTGTATTAAATTTTGAACTTTTAGCTAATTATACAAAATTTTTTATGAATTATATCTACAAAATAATTTGCAAATATTCATGATTTTGACGAATTTTTGTCAATATTTGAATTTCAAATGGTAATAAAAAAAAATTGTGTCACTGTATTCTTATAATTTTTAAATCACTATAAGAATAACTTATGAGGAACTTAGTATTGAATTTTCAAGTATTTTGACTGGGCCAAAAAATGTTATCACCACTTCAAAAAAAAATTATCAGAAAACTCGAAAACTTCAGTTGTCTATAAATAGCTCAAAAAAAAAAAAAAAAATCAAATTATAATGAAAAATAAATCATGTAAAGAAAATACCAATCTAAATAACTGGTGAAATTTTCAAGTATCTACGACTTATATTTTTTGAATAATAACAAATATTTAAAATCGTTTGAGAATTATAATAGTTATTGTTACGTAATTTCATAAAAATTTAAAATTCAAACGCACTTAAAATTTTTCCTTAAATGAAGCTTAGAGTTTTCTCTATAGCTAATTGAAGGAAAATTTATTGAAAACTTAGTATTGAAATTTTTAACCTTAGACATAAACACGAAAAATTTTATGTTTTTTCAATGACAAAATTACTTGCAAATTTTAGCGATTTTGACATATATTATTCCGTAAAAATTTGAACTATAAACGCTTACAAAAAATAATTGTGACTAACGATTTTTGATTTTTTTAACTACAATAAAAACAATTCATAAGGAACCTTGTGTTAAATTTTCAATTATCTAATTATCGACACTTAAAAAAAAAATTCTCAGAAAAATTGAAAATTTCAGTGATCTATAAATAGCTCAAATAAAGTCGAAATATTTTGAAAATGTAACTGTATATAAATAATACTAATATAAACATTTGCTGAAAATTCAAAGTATTTATAGTGATTAGTTTTTGAGTTACAACCATATAAAAAAATCAATTTGGTCAAAAACTGGTTTTGCGTAAAAATTCCCGTTTTTCCGTCACTTTTTTTTTTGTTTTTCTAACCCCCAAAGTTTGAAATTGAAGTATTACTTCGACTAGTTATGCTATACACAGACACACAAAAAAAAAAAAAACAAAACAAAAAAAACACAATCATTGTAAAATTAATACATTCATCACTCCGTTCAGAATCTAAAACCACTATTTTTTATTTTTATTGCTATGTACCTACATTATGTCTACTTGATGTTCTAATATATTGTTTTAGTTTTTTAAATAAAAAATTAACAAACAAACAAGAAAGTTTTTGATATAAATCGTATAGGTATTTTTGTTTTATAAATATTAAAAATATTGAATAGTTTGAAGGCACTAGCTGTTATATAGCATTAGGAGTAGATGAACGGAATTGATAATTACTATATATTATGTGGACTGCAGTACTGTTATAGCAGTGGTCAAATCTGAAATCATTTACAGCAGTATTATGTAATTGCGTTTCTAAAGGTACTTAAAAAAAGCAAAAATGCTGATTATCAATAAATGAGGTTGAGTACACATTTTGTTCAAAACAATAAACCTGGGATAAAAAAATGCAATGCCTACATTTTGAATTGTTATATTAAAATGAATTAATTACATTATATAAAATCACTATACCTAGTCAAACTGGAAAAAAAATGGATGTATAATGTACATTTAGAAAGGATATTAAACATCATTATCAAAATATTTTAGCTGCTGTAAAGAACGTCACTGAAACAATACAAGGATATTAAGTTTAAATCATATTATGTAATAAATGTTTGCGTATTTTCGTATAATTAGGTAAAATAATAAAATCATTGAATCATTTTTTTTTTACTAAGATAAACTTATATTTTATTTTTTAGTCCTATGTATAAGTATATCTACTTACTACATTATATTTTGTAATCTTTCACTTCTCATCGACCTGACCTGACCTATGATTTTGGAAACAATTTATAATATTATAAACAAAATAGATGCCTGTATGAATAGGTATATACCTACCTTATACTTTTAATAGATAATCTAGATACTAGGTATTAAACTGAATTAAAAGTATTATTTATAATCACATCGATTAAATGATCAATTTAATCGTTAACCACATTTAAAGAGTTTGAATATTGATATTTTTTAAGACATTTTTATGCAATCAATATAATGACTAGAATGACTATATTATAATAATTTTTGAAATAATTTCAATGATATTTTTAATTTTTATGTGTATATTATACACAAACATTAAATTTAATAGGTACCTAAATAATTATATATATATAATTATCTCGGTTTTTATTTCAAATCGCATTAACTATTTATTTCCGTTCAATTCCATCATCATTTAATTATGATGATTCATTGTAATATTATGCGCTACAAAATAATATGTTTGAATGTTAGACATATGATAAGGCAAACGCATACCGCACAAAACTAAATCGATAAAATTGTATATTAAATATTTGTCTACAAATGTTTAACCAACCAGCTTACATTATCTATCTATTTTTTATTTTAGTCTAACGCCTCATGTGGAATTGATTACAATTTACGGATATAATTTAAGAACAGACTTATTATAATATTATACTATTTTATAGGATATAGCAAGACTACTACTACATTACCAGCAGGTAGTTGAAAAACCGCCTATAAAATCACACTACTGCAATTATAACAGTAGGTACTGTTTTCAATGGTTTCATAATAAAATAGAGGATTTTCTACTAATTCACTACAACTCAACGGATTATTGGGTATTATATTTTAAATCCACTGTTTTTTATTTATATTGCTATGCACATTGTATCTACATGATGTCTACCTGATGTTCTAATATATTTTTTTAAAAAAAAATAAACAAACAAAAAAGTTTTTGATATAAATCATATATTTTCGTTTTATAAATATTAAAAATATTAAATAGTTTGACGGTACTGCTACAGCATTAGTAGTAGGTATACATTATACATACTTGATAACTACTATGTAGGTGGTACACTACTGTTATAACAGTGGTCAAATCTGAAATCATTACTACTACCTACAGCAGTAGTATGTAATTACGTTTCTAAAGGTACTTAAAAAAAAGCAAAAATGCTGACTGTCAATAAATGTATTAAAGTACACATTTTGTTCAAGTCAATAAACTTAGAATAAAAAAATGCAATGTCTACATTTTGAGTCCTTATATTAAAATTAATTAATTACATTATATTTAATCACTATACCTAGTAATATAATAAATTACAATAGTTATAATTATTAATTACTTCACATTTTTCATCAGATTGAGATAATTACTATATTATCTATACCTAAACATAAAATATCACTTATACTTTAATACAAGGAGGAGACCATTATTTTTATAGTATAAATATTAAAAAACGCAATGGTGTGTCTACACCGAGCAAACCACACCTAAGTACAGCATTATAATAATGGTTCTAAAATTTGGTACAAATACCTAGGTACCATAAATAACCAATAATACGCACCTCGAAACTAATTTTTAAAATTTTTCATTTTTTCAAGAGTAACTCCACTCATAAAGATTGTTGGCTAAAAAAAACCACACATTATTTTTGTTTGTATTGGGTTTTTATTGGTTACATGTTATAAAATAATTATATTACAAATAAATATTTACTGAAATGTAAAAATAACAATTTTATACAGATGAACATGAAAATATACATTTTAAAATGTTTATTATTAACTTATTTTATTAGAAACAATGTTAATTAATAATAAAGAAAAATAAAGAGTATATTTGATTTTAAATAACAATTACACAAATTGATTAATACGATTAATAGAAGAGTAATTTACAGCATACACTAAGACTAAATAATAATAAAAATATTAAATTTTTATAATATAATATAAAAAATAACTACTATAATAATAGTATAATATAACTATATAATAAACACGTGTACATAGAACACAACCTGGACACTATTTAATTTATTTAAGACGTAGGCCCACTAGCCCTACTGAATTTGGGTTGCGATCGGATATCGCCGGCAGGATCAGCTATAGGTAATATTAATAAATTATCTACTATATAGGAGGTTGGTAATTGAGCTCCATACGAACTGAGTTCCAATATAACGTTTTATGACGAATTGAGTTCTTATTTGTTTTAGGGTATTTACCAATTTATTTTATGTATAATAATAATACTATTCGAATCGAAATTTTAACTAACTTAGTCCCTTCAAATAAAAACACTACTGTGTACTGTTTTATCAATTAATTGTGACTATACTATAGTCTATAACATAAAATCATACTATATTTATTTTAATTAATATTTATTACAAATTAATGAATTTGAATGAAAAAAAGCAATTGTTTTTGATGAAAGGGCTTCACCGAAAGTAATAGCCCTCTTTATATTATAACCAAACTAAAATTACGAATATTTACTTTGTTTTGTAACTAATATCTATACCAATACCTACATGGCTACATATATATCTATTCACTTCCCTCAACCAAATACTGAAGTATAAATAATAGAGTATGTATTAATCATTAATGTATTACATATTATGTAATATATATATACCCACATAAAAAAAAAAAAGTTAGAATATATTAATTTATTGTACTTGTAATCATTTTTGTAATGTTATTTCAATAACATGCCATGGTCAATATAACCAAATAACTATGGATGAATTAACATAACTTTATATAACTACAACTATTAACTTATTTGGCGTTACTAAAATATATTGTTGGGATAGTTAAATGTATCTTAATATATTGATCAATATAAAACATAATTAAATATAAATAATGAATATTGGATATGGTTAAATAAATCTAATTTATAGTAATCTTAATTATTTTTGTTGTTATTTCAATAATATATTTATGGTCAGAACAACAAAAGAACTATGGTAGAATTACAATAAGTATATGGTAAATATTGTGTTATATTAATTAAATATTTATGGTTGTTATACACAATAAACTGTGTTAACAATATTGATTTAGTATTTGTAACATAATATTAAGATTGTCCATATAGCTACGAGAGAATATTGTTAAAGCAACTATATAATATAGGTAGAAACTTGACATTTTTTTCAGTGCAAAATCCGACTTAGTCCGGCTTATATGTATAAAATGTACATGAATAAAATCTTTGTTTGCAACATTTTTAATTTTTGAAATTACTTGAGAATATTTTTTCGTCATGCTTACTGCAAGTTTACACACTCTTTGAAATAGTCGATTCTTGGTAAAAATAACTTTGAATTTGCTTTAAATAGGTTTGGAAAGAATTTAATACATATTACTATATTAGAAAATTAATAATTAATCTCACATTAGTTGCATTTGATCTCCGGTCTCCGATTTCTTTTTTTTTTTTTTTATATCATTTCTTGTATCAATAATATGGACACTTCTAATTTTTATATATGTTTCACATTGAACATTTAACAAAATGTCTATACATTGATATATATTTGGACAGGCTGAATAAAACATTGCATTGATTTTCGAATGAAAGGATTCACAACTGTTGGTGGTCCTTGCCAACGAATATGTAAATGATGCCCACATTTTCGGAGGATATTGTGAGCTTTCGGATATGTAATTTTTTAATATATAGTCAGCAAAACATTCTACTCGATAGTCTTGAGGTAAAATAGGAACTAAACCATCGGTGAAGGCATTATTGACATCTGTCGGGTTTAAAAATGGAAGTCCAAAAAAAGTTTTTAAATATTTACCAATTTCAGATTTTTCATTTTCATATTCATTATCTAGACCCAATGATTGGATTTTTTTAAACCATGCTTGCCACAAGTGAAATCGACAACCTCTGAGTCGTGCTGATGGCCAAACTTTATTTACGGCAACATGAATAGCCTTATCAAAATCAGCAAACACAGTTTTAGGATTAAAACATAAATTAAGTTTTTGACATTCTGAAATTATTAATTGAAAAGAAGCCTCATATGTGGTTGAAGCTTTGTTTAAAAGTAAACAAAATACCAAAGGTATGTAGTTATTATTTTTCACTCCGTGGATAGTAAATAGTTGAGTAAATTGTATTGGGCAGCTTTTAAAAGTCCCATCAATATGTATTGTATCACACGTAATTAAAAATTTTAAATTAGTAGCACATGAAAATATTATTATATTTTTAGTTTCGTTATTAATCAATAAAAATGATTCATCTTTGTTTGTCTTCGGGTTTAAACCAATAAGAGCTACGTGTAATTCTATTAAAGTTTTTGGTATTTTACGAATTATCGATTGTCTAGCATGATATATATTTTTCCGAATTAATTTTAAGTCATGGGCATTTAATGTATCTTTGTCATTGTCTCTGAGATTTTTATGAATAATTTTTGAAAGTCTCTCAATTGGATAATTTAATGCTTTGCGCTTTAGTCTATTGCTAATTTTCTGTCTATTTATTAAAGATTCACTAGGTTTTTCGTGGTTATGACTTATAGATTTCTCAACTATAGTATTAAATTCATTTAATTTAAAAAATGACTTACAGTTATTTTTGCAACAAGTCCAGCGTTGGTGATTTTTCGATAAATGTTTATGAAAAAAAAATTTGTATCCATCGATTAAAAATATTTTTTTATTTCTTTGACTTAACATAACTTCATCCATAATGCTCGGTGTACGTCGTAAACTAGAGTGTTGAAATAATGAAAAAATTTCCAGCTTGAATAATATGTTATTATGTTATCTGACAAAGGTTATAAATATTATAATATGAACAATATAACGAGTCTTCTATACTGATATCATTATAGATGGTAATTATGAAACTAGCGACTAAAGAAATAAAATCCAAAATGTATATGCATATTTATGTATATACTATATATATATATATATATATATATATATATATATTTATATATAATATATATTATAGTATTTTATTATGTTATCTGACAAACTCATAAAATTATATGAACATTATGAACGATATCCCGTCTCCATACGACCATATCTATAGTAGTATATTTAATATTTATAAGAGTTAAAACGCATCCAGACGAAGCTGCATTAATGAGAGAATAATTTATATTTTAATGCTGTGTTTCATAATTTCCGCTGTGTAATTTTCGGAAACAATTATTCATACCTATACTTACTATAATATTAGTTTCCTAACCGAGGTTAGGTTAGTATACCTCTCGTTTGTACTAGGGACTTAATTAATATATTATTTTTTTCCCGATTCAAGTATAGAACTTTAATTAGTATACAGCGGGTAATTGGACCACATTTTATATACCTGCTTTGTATAAAATATTTGTTTAACTTTTACTACCTTTAGAATAGGCCACAAATTAATTCTATACTGCGTTTAATTAAAAAATATTCGAGTTATAATATAGAGTACATAGTACATTAGTACTCTATACAAAGTTCAAACTTTATTGTTCAAATGAAAACTATGTTATGAACTGTAAGCGTTTTTAAGCAGATGATTCGAATTGAAAATTTTGTTAAATTAAAATCGAAATTCGAATTAATAGTTTTGGAATTATTAAACTTAATGACATTCCTAATATATTGAATACAGCTAGTAAAACAGTTAAATTATTATTTAGCCATAAAATTTGTGTTGTGTTTTAATCTGCGGAATAAAAAACAAACAAACTTCCATAATTAATCTACGCGCTACACACACACACACACACACACACAAACACACACACAAACACACACTCACAATGCAACTGTTAACACTTTAACAGTATTTGCCGACGTCATATTTGTTTGAATATGAAATAACTGCCAGGAGGGCGGACTCTTCAATTACTCTTGAATCCGCCGTTGCAGGTTATCATAAACAACATATGGTAAAAACAAAATTATTGTGCATTATTAATATACACTGTTTGCTCCGAAGCCGCTCTTGCGATTAGTGCAGTTAGCGGCAACGACTCGCGGGATGCTAGGATAGGGAAGGGTACCCAAGGTATAAAAAATTAGGTATAAGTACCGTAATATAAATATAAGAGCAACGAAATAAATATAAGCAGTAGAACGGATGCTGCACGCTGGACATCTAATAATATTAATACAAGACAAATATATATATATAATAATGTTGTATTATATGTATGAATATTTTATAAGAGATGTTAGTACGTAAGAAATAAGTTAAGAAAAACTATAGATAATAAGTAAAACAGTAAAATTCAATAAGTTAAGCAATATTTAATTATTCACACAAATAGGTTAAAATAACAATTGTGCAATTCGGTGCCAGTAAACTTTATATTACAGTTAGCATAGTAAGCAAGATATAATAATAAGAAATGTAAATAAATTTGTTTAATAATTTACTAATCGGGTTAAAATAACAATTACACAATAATCATAGTATCTATAATTGTAAATTTAACGTAGTAATAGAAAAATGTAGAACAATCGATAGTAATTCGATTGTAAGTGTACCTAATATATAAGTGAGATGGCTAAGATGGCAAAGGGGGTCAGTGGTGGTGATCGTGTGACTCGATAACCACCGGACGTCGTGTTCAAACTTCAAATAAAGTATTTTGCGTTATTTTGTGTTTAACTTTATTTTGGTATACGTCCGAGTAATCGGCGTATACGACAATATATATATATTACAAATAATAATAATGCGGGCCCGTACGCGGAATAATAATAATAAAATAATTACAACATTCGATTCCTTTTATACAATGAATATAATAAATTTACATATACACCAATAATAATATAAACGACCTGTGCTGCTATACTGTCCTGACACGGTGAATCCAGCTGAAAAGGCGACAGCTCTTGAGTAGTAGATTACCGTATAATAATATAACAAGTGCTCGCCCGAATTAAGCCGTAGTGTTGTGAACAAGTCAAGCCCCAACTATCTTGGGACTTACGACAATTGTCACTGCACTTCGCGGTATATAAGATGAAAACACGACCACCAGAGGGTCAGCTGACCACGAAATCCACACAAAACCGGAGAATGGGCAAAAACGCACGTAAAAACACGCCAGGTTCAACGGCGGGCGACAGGCGGTCTCACGCTAATAATCTGCGTGATACATAAAACCGTTAAGGGCTTAAGGCATAAAAAGCGGCACAACGACTAAAACTATAACGAAAAAATGCGTTGTCTGCACACGCGGTTCAAATGGTGACACCAGCGTGAGGTGGCGAGCGGACGCGACGATGTGTCAGGCTCGACCATCTGGAAAAAACACAGACTTTTGAGCCGGTGATAAATAGCCAACGGCTAACAATCCAGTGATGGACGGCAGAGGGGAGGGGGGGAGTAAGTAACTTTATCGCGGAGCGTCCCCGTCCGACACGGCGCTGAGATAAGATACGTCGTGTACTCGCGTCCGTGCTCGAACATACACACCTATATTATATTATAACTCTATCGAACATTTAAGTTGTAAAATAATTGATTTTAGTATTACTACAACTATTTCGGTTTTCTTTTTCAATTAAGTTGCGTATGACTTTTTTTCTTTATTTTAAAATAAACAAAACATTATATATTAGTGAATATTTAATTTTTAATATTGTGAATCGTGTATCATTGCGTGGAATATTCATTACAATCGTCAAAAGTACCAGAACCCATGTCTAAAAATCTATTTTTTTTTAAAACTATATATTTGTTTTACATAAAAAAAATAATTATTTCAGTTAGGTCATTATTGTCTTAAAGAAATTACTCACTAATTTATACCTGTATTTGTTTTTATATGTTTAATAACTGATTCGTGAATTGCTTTTCTTGGTGTAACGCAGTTTGGAAAAATAAATAACAATGCATCTTAGCACTGCAAATATTTCTTGTTACTTATCAGTAGTCTTAAACTTTTAAATCAGTTAAAATAAAATCTCCATCATTAGTTTATTTAGTAACTTTTGTTATTATTTTTTATGGTCATTCAACAATGGAATCAACATTATTTTTTTTATTAAATTATTAAAATTTTTTCGTTTTAAAGTTTTATTAATTGTATGACTATGATCAGAACTCGATTTAGTTTATTTAATTTTTAACTTCAAAAATATTTATTCTATTCTGCCAGTAAGATGTTAGATGAGGATGAGAATTAAACTCGTGAGTCGTGACTTTGAGATTAGGAGACTGTTTTTAATAAGAGGTACCTACTGTAATTTTTTAAACTTTTGATTTTTGTAAGAAATTCATCGTTTAATACAGAATAAATTATATGAAAATATCAAAAAATTAGAATAAAAGTAGTTATATTTTAGGTACTGAGCAGAGTGTTAAATGAATTAATTTTAAAGTAATGTAGTTTTTTTTGTATATGTATAATGTGAAATGTATACATTATACACGATGAATAGTAGTCGATAAAATGATACGATTTTCATGTGTGGTTTCAGATAAATTGGATCTGATTTGTACTAATAGTAAGTAAAAATAAAAAGTTCCGAGTATCTAGGTTAGGTTGTTTAGTTCGAAATATTTAGATTTTTCAAAATTAAAGGGAAATACAGAAAAAATGTAATCCAGACGTGCCGTAATATATGCAAAGTACCGTGTTTCAAAGCCTATCCCGTTCAAAATTTATCAATATTTTCCGTAGTAAATACCATAATACAGTAAAAATAGTTTTATTCTATAAATACTAAATAAATTGATAGTATAATCAATTCAGTTAGGTCGTTCATTGTTTATTAACTGTCCAAGTATGACATCGTGTTCGAAATGCAATTCGACAGTTTCACGAAATGAGGTCAGTATTCAATATAATACGTGTAAGCATGTATTACATAATATGAAATGCTCTAACTTGAATACGGAATCCTTAGACTTTATGAAATCAAAAGGGAAGGTATTCAATTGTGAAGACTACAAAAAAAAGCTTAAACAAGACAGAGGAGAAAGAACACCCATCAAAAGTATACCGCAAACAAAAGGTGACGCGAATATCTATATGAACAGTGAGTAAGATACCAGAGCTATAACCACTAGATTAGACGAACTTATTAAAAACTAGATAACTTCTAACGACATTCTCTCAACCCTAAGTAACCTCGTTAAACCTCGAGAAAACATTAAAAGTTAAAGACGGTATTATGCAAAATCTAGAAATAAAAATCAACATTTTAGAACAAAACGAAAAAGCGTGTCTAGTGGAAATAAGTGGTGTAAAAAAAGAATCTAATGAAAATGTTGAAACAATAGTTTATGACATCGCTGGAATTACAGACGTTAATATTAATCTTTTTGAAATTGAAAATGTGTACCGGAAATTATTAAATCGTAATTTGGAAGCACTTCAAATAGTAGTAGAATTTTCTTCTTCTACAAAAAAGAGAAGAATTCATTAGGAAACGGGGAAAAATTTAATTCAAAGGATCAAGAATATATTATATTAATGAAAGATTAACAGCTTACAACAGGAAACTTCTTTGGGAGACTAGATAAAAAGTAAAAGAACTTGGATACCGATACATCTCGACAAGGATTGGCAGAATCTTCTGCAAAAAAGACGACATGACCAAAAAGACACAAATAAAAAGTATCGAAGATCTACAATTTTTACCTAAAATTTAGGACACTCAGAGAGAAAGTTAAAGAAAATAGACTTATTTACTGTAAAATTTATAACTTATGAGTGTACACTGTACAATAAGAATTAAGTATGCCAAGATTGGTAAGCCGTGGTTAAAAAAATAAATGATTATATGTGATAATCAAAATGATGTGCATTAATCTACTTGGTTATATGTTACTTTCAATTAACAAGTCAAATATTAAAAATATTAGGTAATTTTCGCTTATCCCGACTACCACAAGTCTCAATCCCATTACTTCGACTACCTCTTCAAAGTCTCAACCAATATGAATTTGCCATTTATATAACTAATATCACTAATAAATTTATTATATTTTAACTTTTATTATCATATAATTGCAATTACCTTTCTTTATACGATATAATTTTAACAAATGAATTAAAAATTATTAAAACTATTACCAAAATTATAAATAAAATTCAAAATCAATAACTAACTCGAGGAAGAAAATGTTCAGCCGAGCAATTTTAAACACTTATAAATGGATAATGGTACTTTTGACACCACATGAATTTAACAAAATAACTGTCTAAATGAGAATTAGGAACCAGTCTCGTTGCCACTCACTCGCATGGACATTCAAAATGAAAATATCCCTCGATTTGTTATGCAACA